>NW_011628061.1:312121-314860 GCF_000512975.1 Sesamum indicum | reverse complement strand
TCATGATTCAGAATCAGAACATCAGGGGTTAGGATCCCAAAATAGAAATGTTCCACAACCAGAAATAAATCCCTTTATGCAACAGTTCCTAGAAATGATGCAAAGGACATGAGAAAAAAAATACCCATATTTATCATTTGAGCCGGTAAGTTAGTTAAATTTCGAGGACGAAATTTTTATTATGAGGGGACAATTGTGACGCCCCAAAAATTATAATATATAATTGGGAGATGAATTGGTTAATTTTTATGAAATTTAGTTAATTGGTAATTAAATTCTGGGCACATAATTGGAATATAATAAAACTTGAACGGGTTAAATTGGAGTTCGTTATAATATTTGGGGGCAACTTATATTAACTAAGAAAATTAGGAAGCACGTAATGGATATTTTGAGAAAAAATTAATTAAATAAATAATAATAATAATATTATTATTTGTATATATATTAGTATATATATATATTAAAGAATAATATATATATACATATGAAGAGAGAGAGAGAGGATTGAGAGTGGGAGGTGGGCAATCACCCCCACCGCCTCACTCTCCTCTCTTTACTCACACATGAAATTGAAAATTCCACTTGCGGGAAAAACCAGAGGTACGATAATTGCAATTTTTAATTTTTATTAATTTATATAATTACATTACTTAATTAGTTCATTTATTTTGATTATATTGAGCGATATGCTATTTAACTAGAATATTTTACGAGTTTGGCTATTTAAAATAGTGTCAAATTAAACATCAAATTGGATATAAAAATGATATCGTTGGTCAATTAGATTATTAAATTTATTAGATTTGAATATTACTATAGCTAATTTATACAATTCCACCGGAATTGTTAACCAAATACGCAATTATATGTATTATTATTCAATTAAATATTATAATAGCGAGAAATTGATAGAAAATTCATAGAAATATTTCAAAAATTATATTTAATAAATGGTATGTTAATATAGAGGAAAAATGAAGATTTGTATTTCGATAGAAATGGAATATTAAAGAATTATTAGAAATTGTACGAATAATATTTAATATTATATTTAAAAGAAATTACGATATTCTCGATATATTAATTGTATGTGGTATAACTCATTATAGGATACGGGGGTAAAGTGAAAAGACCAAACCACTACCTATTGGATAGATAAAAGCATTGTAAGGTCGAGGTAAGTAAATGATTAGTATTATCTATATATGCTTTCTGTATTTATGATTTTACTGTTATCTGAATTTGTGGTTCGTGCTGATTTTGATTTATCTGAAAGTATATGAGTGATGGATGATTTGATTTGATTAACGGTAATGTGTACATGGACAAGAAAGTACGTTGAAATATTATGTTTGTTGTTTGATGTGTTGTGAGTGTCTGGGAATAAGAGTGTATTGATATATGGTTTTACGTTACTAGTTGCATACAAGAATGGTGATATGTGGAAATGAGGGAGTGGTGTAAATTGAATATAATTGTGGTGTGAATAACCCTTGATGTGTTGAAGAGCCTATAAGGCGATATGAAAAGTGCTGTGTGCGAAATGAAAGTGCTATGTGCCAGATGAGCTTGATGAGCCGGCTGTCAACGAGATTCACTTAAACTTAATAATGGTGAGATTGAGTTGGCGGGAAAAACACAATATCACCTTCTGGTAAGCAAACTAGGAAAAATGAAAAGAATAATTGATTGTCTTATTGCGTGATAACTATGTGGTTATGTGGAAGCAAATTGACTATATATTCTATGCATATTGCCCATGTATCTTGTTTGAGGTTATATTTGGTACACATATATAGATAGGACTGGTTATTTGCTTACTGAGTGGCAGGCTCATCCCCCTGCTGACATTTTCTTTCAGGAATAGACGTTGAGGTGTCTGACTATTGAAGAATAGGTCCACGCGCTATACTCGGGCAGGTCGGGCCAGTATGCAGTTTTCTCCTTTTTGTAAGTTAGAGTACAAAAATATTTGGTTGTATAGAGAAAACGTAAGCATGGAGATTACTAATGATGGGTTACGTGTAGTGTTTGATGTGCATATATGATGATGTAGGTTCATTATGCTTGTTATGACGTTGGGGTTAAGTATACATATGGGTTAAATTATTATGTGCATTTATATTTATAAACACAGGGATTACTGTAAGTATGATGTTTAGCTTAAATATAGCCCTTGTAGCGAAGGGGTGCTACATTAGGTGGTATCAGAGCAGGGATTAGATTTCCTAGGGATAGTAGATGAAATGTAATATTGTACGTGTGGTATATACTAGGAATCTACTCATATGTGTGTATTTCATGTCAGCAGTGATGTCAGCAGAGGTCATGCTAGCATCACCAGTGACATCACCATCCTTGTCAACTGCCACCGTACCTTCCACCTCACCCTCCACGTCACCCACAGATGCCACGTCAGCTGTTGTTGGAATACCAACCGTTGCCGGACTGGTGAGTCGCCGGTCACCCTTCACCAGAGCTGCCATATTAGTTGACGGCGGCAGCAAGCAAGTTCATTTCCGGCGGAAGGTCGCGAAATCGCAGGCACCGACGACTGTAGATCTGAATCTGTCGAGTTCCCATCAGTTTCCGGCGCTCCACTGCTTGTTCCCGATGTAAACCACCCACGCGTGGCGGCGCATCTCTTTTCTCAACCAACGAACGCAGCGACGGGACGCTTCGAAATCGCTCCTTCCATCTAGTTTTCAGATCTCTGAGTGCTGTAATGGTTTGCTC
>NW_011628061.1:289939-309279 GCF_000512975.1 Sesamum indicum | reverse complement strand
TAAATGATTAGTATTATCTATATATGCTTTCTGTATTTATGATTTTACTGTTATCTGAATTTGTGGTTCGTGCTGATTTTGATTTATCTGAAAGTATATGAGTGATGGATGATTTGATTTGATTGACGGTAATGTGTACATGGACAAGAAAGTACGTTGAAATATTATGTTTGTTGTTTGATGTGTTGTGAGTGTCTGAGAATAAGAATGTATTGATATATGGTTTTACGTTACTAGTTGCATACAAGAATGGTGATATGTGGAAATGAGGGAGTGGTGTAAATTGAATATAATTGTGGTGTGAATAACCCTTGATTTGTTGAAGAGCCTATAAGGCGATATGAAAAGTGCTGTGTTCGAAATGAAAGTGCTATGTGCCAGATGAGCTTGATGAGCCGGTTGTCAAGGGGATTCACTTAAACTTAATAATGGTGAGATTGAGTTGGCGGGAAAAACACAATATCACCTTCTGGTAAGCAAACTAGGAAAAATGGGAAGTTTAATTGATTGTCTTATTGCGTGATAACTATGTGGTTATGTGGAAGCAAATTGACTATATATTCTATGCATATTGCCTATGTATCTTGTTTGAGGTTATATTTGGTATGCATATATAGATAGGACTAGTTATTTGCTTACTGAGTGGCAGGCTCATCCCCCTGCTGACATTTTCTTTCAGGAATCGACGTTGAGGTGTCTAACTATTGAAGAATAGGTCCATGCGCTATACTCGGGCAGGTCGGGCCAGTATGCTGTTTTCTCCTTTTTTTCAGTTAGAGTACAAAATACATTTTGTTGTATAGAGAGAACGTAAGCATGGAGATTACTTATGATGGGTTACGTGTAGTGTTTGATGTGCATATATGATGATGTAGGTTCATTATGCTTGTTATGACGTTGGGGTTAAGTATACATGTGGGTTAAATTATTATGTGCATTTATATTTATAAACACAGGGATTACTATAAGTATGATGTTTAGCGTATATATAGCCCTTGTTGCGAAAGGGGTGCTACAAAAAATCAGGATATATTAGATGAAACTTAGAAGCATCACATCATTGCTTTAACAAGATGGTAGTTACGGGAAAAAAGAATACTTTTAGACTTAGAACCATTATTTTGGGGTCACTGAAAGGAAATAGATGTTATGAATGGGGTACATTGAGTAACTAATAGTGTCCAGGTATACACACGCAAATGCACACTAAGATAATGGGAATCAAGACCATGTGCAAGAGAAAGAGCAAAAATTTTAAAGAGTCGTGGGAGATAATATGATGAGATAACTCGATAATATCATACTCCAATATGATTCATTGTTTCTCAGACGTGACAATGTACAAATTTTATATTTTGTATATTTTTAAGCAAATAATAGCATCAAATATCAAAATATTTCAATAGGTAAAACCTTTTTTAGCGAAACAAATAATACGGGCTAGGAAAGTAATTAATTATGCTTTGTTCAGGCAATTAACGTATACAGTAGTCAATATGAGACACAACATCGACTATGTGATAAAAGGGACCATTTCAAGGAGGAGAATGCAAAGATAGAAAATAAAAGAGAAGTCGAAGAGCAATAAAGCACACAAACATAGGCATCACACTAAGATAACGAGAAACAAGGAGCAAGAGAGGGAGAAATAGAAAGAGCGATGAATTTCAAAGAATTATGGAATATAATATGATAAGATCTGTTGGGAATTTATCAACAAAGTGATGAACCCAAATAAAACAATAAGTATTGAGATAATGGTGGATTTGAAAACCCTTATACAATAATTTCAGATCAAATGAACCCCGACTGAGAGTTGTATGAATGCGTACTTGGTCGTAATGCAGCAACATCTCTAACAAGTTTTATACTCCTCGATATCTTACAGAATGAGCTTTTGGTCGCTGAGAGTAGATATTGTGTAGTGTAAGCCGTAGTTTGGACGGATCATCGACTCCGAGTTGGTTCGCTACTCTCTTCACAACTTCATAATATGAATCAAGCTTTGACCTTCACAAATAGTGAGATTTGAATACCAGTGTCAAGTGGATCAATATTACCAATCATAACATAGGAAATTACACTCTAGAATTAAAAGTCTATCTTTATTGAACTCACAGTTGTAAACAAAATTCATCCTTTTCAGGCCTTTTCAAGGAGCGATAGTTGATAACCTGTAGAATTACAAACCAATAAAGTCAGGATATATTAGATAAAAGTTAGAAGCATCACATCATTGCTTTAACAAGAAGGTAGTTACGGAGAAAAAGAATACTTTTAGACTTATAACCATTATTTTGGGGTCACCGAAAGGAAATATATGTTATAAATAGGGTACATTGAGTAAAAAGTGTCTAGATATGCACACGCACATGCACCTTAAGATAATGGGAATCAAGACCAGGTGCAAGAGAAAGAGCAAAAAGTTTAAAGAGTTGCGGAAGATAATATGATGAGATCACTCGATAATATTATACTCCGATATGATTCATTGTTTCTCGGAGGTGACAATGTACAAATTTTATAATTTGTATATTTTTAAGCAAATAATAGCATCAAATACCAAAATACTTCAATAGGTAAAACCTTTTGTACTGAAACAAATAATACGGGCTAGGAAAGTAATTAATTATGCTTTGTTTAGGCAATTAAAGTATATAATAGTCAATATGATGCACAACATCGACTATGTGATAAAAGGGACCATTTCAAGGAGGAGAAATGCAAAGAGAGAAAATAAAAGAGAAGTCGAAGAGCAATAAAGCACACAAACACAGGCATCACACTAAGATAACGAGAAACAAGGAGCAAGAGAGGGAGAAATAGAAAGAGCGAGGAATTTCAAAGAATCATGGAAGATAATATGATGAGATCTGTTGGGAATTTATCCACAAAGTGATGAACCCAAATAAAACAATAACTACAGAGATAATGGTGGATTTGAAAACCCTTATACAATAATTTCAAATCAATGAATAAAGAAAGAATAACAGAAAAATAGCAATACGTAAAGCAATAAAGTAACCAGCTTAGGAGCCAGATCTGACAACCGAATGCGCAAGCGCCACCGCCGGCTGGTAACCTTCATGGTTGCAAAACACCCATAAAGCCACCAAGGCACAAAGATTCACAAAGAGACCAGTTAGGCTTGATTTAGAATCACTCAAAATTCCACTAAGATGTTTCGTTCACACTCAGCAAATGTTCTGATAAAGTATTTCACGAAAAGGGTTTTTAGTTTTGTTGTTGTTCTATCTCTTTAAAACCATAGAAGACCAATTATATATACATAGATAGAACTCAGAGAACAGAGATAGAAAGAGGTGAGATGATGAGAGATTTTCAAGAGCATTGGAAACTTGAGAGGAACAAAACCAGAGATAGAAAGGAGGGAGAGGATGAGGCATCGGCTGAATAGTGGAAGAATAGGGTTAAGTAGTGATTTAGGGTTAAGTAGAAGAAGGGTTGGTGTCAGGTAATGGGCCAGGCAGCAAGTGGGCTGCCATCCAAGTTGGGGGGGGGGGGGGGCATGGGCCAAAAAATCCAACAACATCATTGGATAATATAACATTGTACTCCAGAATGAATCATGCTTTCTTGGAGAGACAATGTACATGTTTTATATTTTCTATAATCATAAGCGAATAATTGCATCAGATATCCAAATACTTCAATAGGTAAAACTTTTTTATGAAACAAATAATATGGGCTAGGAAAGTAATTTAACTACGCTATCTTTAGGTAGCTTATACAATCAATATGCAGCACATCACTGAGCATGTGATAAAAGGGACTATCTCATGTAGGAGAAACACGTAGAGAAAAGTAAATGATAAGTTCAAGCAAGCAAGAACGCAAATGTCTAATATGGCAGAGTAATAAATGGGTTGTTCATCTTAAGAGATTTGCAGAATAGGGTGCTTGGAACAGCATGCTCCAATGTGGCAAATACGAGTCTCATCTATGTTAGCCGTCTTATTGCTGTTTTTAAGTATAAAATTCAAGTAAAAACATAACAATTCATTTTCTAGGCATGAGATATTGAATAAGCATAAACTCGAGACAGCTAGAGATATGGTTTTCAGTCAAATGCAAAGCTACTATATGAAGTCTAAAAAATTATGAATAACCATTGATATTACACTACAAAGGTAACCTATAGAAGAGAATTTGAGGGAGAAGTAACTATTTGAAAGAATAACACGGACAACATCTAGTAGAGATATACTCTCAAGGTTAGAAGGAAGTATGCAAGTGCATGCTCATCTGCACCTAGGTCCAAATGGAGGAACGTATAAAGTGAGTTTTGACATAAATGCGCATCCGCATCTTCGTCGGGAGAGAGGAAGACATGAAGTGAGCTTGACGTAAATGCTTATCCGCATCTAGGTCTGGAGGGAGGAACCTGAGCTTGTCGTAAATGCTCATCCACATCTAGGTTTGGAGGGAGGAAGACATGGAGTAAGTGTGACGTGCATGCTCATCCGCATCTATGTTTAAGGAGAGGAAGGTGAGAAAAAAGTGAGCTTTCTGGAGGGAGGAACCTGAGCTTGTCATAAATGCTCATCCACATCTAGGTTTGGAGGGAGGAAGACATGGAGTAAGTGTGACGTGCATGCTCATCCGCATCTAAGTTCAAGGGGAGGAAGGTGAGAAAAAAGTGAGCTTGTCTTGCATGGTAATCCGCGTCTAGGTCTAGATGGTGTAAGTGTGACGTACATGCTCATTCACATCTAACTCCGGAGGGAGGAAACTGAAAAAGTAGTGAGCATGATGTGCATGCTCTCCCATGTTTATGTTTGGAGGGAGGAAGGTTGAGAAAGAAGTCAGCTGGACTTGCATGCTCATCCATGTCTAGGTACGGAGGGAGGAAAGTAGGAGAGGTTTCATAATTCTCTAAATTTGAACAACCAAAAAATGCACTAAAGTTGAAATTTGTAATGGTTTTCAGCCTCATCAAATGAAACCTCCTTCAAAAGATTTTTTGGTTCAAGGTCAGAGAATAACTAGGAAACACCCTCTATATTTAAAATATTCCTACAAAACAATTTTTGAAGTTGATCATCTCCATTTGCAGCAGCAATCTGAGTAGCAACAACTGCTAAACCAGCAACAACAGCATCTTGAGGAAGTAGACGCAGACATTAGCATTTTGGATGCTGGATGAGACGTTTTAATTAAATCGCATTTGGGAAACACGTCTTCTTTATTTTGATTGTTCTGTTACTTATATGCCCTGCCTTGTCATTTATTCGAATTGGCATTGGGCCAACTAATTGCCCATATAGTTAGTTTGTTACATTGGTAGTTAGCTTAAGTGGACGGTATATATATAAGTCAGGAGAGTCATCATTTTTATTGTAATAGAAAATTTACAGAGACAGTCTGCAGAAATGAAGAACTCCTCTTCCTCCAAAATTATTTTTGCCTTGTTTGTCTTCCTCGATATGCAATTCAATATGGTATCAGAGCCTTCTATATGAAGGTCTCTGGGATATGCATCACTTACCCACACTGATTAGGTGCGCTATGGCAGATTTGAATCAAAGTGGCAGAACAGCTAGAATGCGAGGCACTATACATCCATCTGTCGGAAAATTCAAGTTTGGCGTTACCCTCTTCTCCGTTGGATGGTTCAAACTTTCTGACTTGGAGTCGTGCCGTTTATGTAGCTCTAGGAACGAGAATGAAGATTGGATTCATTGACACCATGTTCCCTAGGCTGGCGATAGGATCAACAAATTTTGAGCAGTGGCATCGACTAGACCTGATGGTTACCTCCTGGCTGTAGAATTCTATCTCAAAGGAGATTGTTGAATCCTTTATGTATGTTACTTCTTCGTGAGAACTCTGGTTAGAAAGACAAGGTCGATATGGCAGGAGCAATGGATCGATGATATATAAAAGTCAGCGCGAGATTTCATCCACCGCACAACTTGATTTGTCCTTAACAGCCTACATAACCAAGCTGAAGAAATATTGGAAGGAGCTGCTGGTTTTAGCACCTAATCCAAGGTGCACTTGTGGTTGTTGTACTTGTGGAGTGAACAAAACGAACCAAATGAACATATGCAACTAATGCAATTTCTTATGGGGTTACACGAGACTTTTGACAGCAAGAGAAGTCAAGTATTAATGCAGGATCCTTTGCCTACTATGGAACAGGTGTTTCCCATGCTTTTCACAGTGGAAAAACAGAGGCAAATACACACAAAGACGGCTGCAACTCCTCAGCACATGGCCTATCATTTCAAATCTAAGGACAACAAGAGGGATGGAGGTGATAGATTCCAGAATAAAAGAAGACCTTATGTAGACAAACGGAACCTGACATGTACGCATTGTCACAGGACTGGACATGCGATGGATACTTTCTTTCAAATTTATGGTGTACCAGATTGGTACAAAACCTTGGGTGATAAGAGGAAGAAGGTGGTGAGTGGCAAGTCCTTTGCAGCTGCTCTAATTGCTAAGAAACCAACGTCTACAGATACCTCTGTTACTAAGCAATTGACTGAGATGATGGCAGATCACATTAAATGTTTATGGACCTTCAGGGATTGACTTGGACTATTGGATTATAGACACTAGAGCTACGAACCATATTTGTGCTAATCTTCAACTATTTCACTCATTCACAAGTCCTGCACAACCTATACACATACACATACCAGATAACACTTACAAAGCTGCTACGTATATTGCATAGTTTGTTTAAATGAGCTTCTCACTCTTACTCATGTCCTCTATCTTCCCTCTTTCTCTGTGAATCTATATCCGTCAGTCAACTTTTTCGTGATACTTCTTAAATTTTTCAATTTACTGATTGTATATGTCTCTTGTAAGACCGAGCAAATAAAGCCACTCTGTTTGAGGCAAATAGATCCAGGAACTTATACACTGTTAGACAGATTTCATGCAGAATTCCTCCCACCTCTGTACTCTGTAACACCTCTTCCAGTTCTGTTGATTTTCACTGTAACTCTCAAATTTGGCATCATAGATTGGGGCACATTCCCTTGCTTGTAATATGAAACATATTCAACTACCTAACTGTTCTACCATTATTCCTATTGATCCATGTGATATTTGCCATAAAGCCAAGCAATGTAGAACTTCTCTTAATTTGAGTGAATCACAATCCAAGGCTCCTTTTGACCTGGTTCACATAGATATTTAGGGATCATACACTACTTATACAATCTCAAACTGCAGCTACGTTTTAACTATCCGAGATGACAATTCCCGTTCTCTTTAGACTTACCTCTTGAAAAAAAAAATCCCAAGTCATTTGTGTCCTATGGTCGTTCTTCTCTATGGTTAAAACTCAACACTCTAGGAATATTATAGTGATCAGAACAGATGATAATTCTGAATTCTTGAACAAAGATTGTCTATTGTTTTGTCAAGATATGGGCATTATACATCATACCACTTGTACCTACACTCCTCAGCAAAACGGCAGAACAGAACGGAAAGCCAGATAACTCCTAGATGTAGCTAGAGCGTTGTTACTTCAAGCCTCATTGCCCCTTAAATTCTGGGGCGATTCCATTCTTACTGCCACCTACTTGATAAATAGAACACCTTCCAAGATTCTTCAATGAAAAACTTTTTTTGAACGACTAACTGGTAATCCTCCCACATATCACCATCTTCGTATTTTCGGCAGCCTATGTTATGCCACAAATATTGATCCCCATAGGAGTGAATTTCACCCCCAGAGCCTTCAAGTGCATTCTCTTGGGATATCCCATGACCCAAAAAGGATATAAATTGTTTGACATAGATAACAATCGTGTCATTGTGTCTAGAGACGTTCAGTTCTATGAAAAGGTGTTTCCATACTCTGTTCTTGTTACACAAACCTCACATTCATGTCTCCTTCCTATGTTATCTCCTTCCGCTGATGATTCTATTTCATTTCTTGATACTGTTTATGCCTCAATTCCTACTTCTGAGCCAACTTTGCCTACTCCAGTTTCTTCCCCTACTCTAGTGCCATTACCAAGACGTTCTACTAGAATTTCTCAATGTCCTACTTGGTTGAACGATTTTATTTGCTCTACTCAACACCCATCCTCGCTTTTTACACACACCTCTGCATACAAATCGTTTGTAGCTTCTTTGTATATTTTGCAGGAGCCGAACTCTTTCTCTGAAACCGTTCAATACAAGGAGTGGAGAGAGGCTATGGATGCGGAGATATAGGCCTTAGAAGCCAACAATACCTGGAAAGTCACCCTTTTGCCGCCGGGTAAATGCACCATCGGTTGTAAGTGGGTTTCAAAACTAAGCTATGTGCAGACGGATCATTGGAGAGGTACAAAGCACGCCTAGTAGGTAAGCACTTCAACTAGATAGAGGGCATCGACTATACAGATAGTTTTTCGCTAGTAGCGAAGTCTGTGACTGTGCATATTTTTCTTACCATTGCCGCTGCTCATGCATGGCCTATTCAGCAGTTAGATATTAAAAATGCATTTCTACACGGTTATCTTGAGGAAGACATTCATGTTGCCCCCTAAAGGATATGATGTTCCTCCGAACTTGGTGTGCAAATTACAGCGATCTTTATATAGCCTAAAGCAGGCTTCTCGCCAGTGAAATGCAGAGTTCACTTTGAAGCTTGTTGCTTATGGATTCGCTCAATCTGTCCATGATCATTGTTTATTTGTCAAGCCTTCATGCACGAGTCTTATGGCTTTACTCGTCTATGTAGACGATATTCTCATTATAGGTCCCTCTCTTGATGATATTGATAAGGTTAAGTGGTATCTTCACAAATTGTTCACTATTAAAGACATGGGAGATGCGAGGTACTTTCTCAGATGTGAAATCGCTTGTAGTGCTTCAGGTCTTTATGTGGCACAGACGAAATATGCGATGGACTTTATCAGGACACTGGGTTGGCTTGAGCAAAGTCTGCGTCTAGTCCATTTCCCTCTGGTTTCAAGCTGGCTGCTAGCTCTCGTCCCATTTTCTCGCGACCTGATTCTTATTGAAGATTGGTTGGCTGATTCTTGGCTTCACGCGACCGGGTGTTTTCCTACTCAATACAGCAGCTTATTCAGTACCTAAATCAACCTTGTGACTCGCATTGGAAGGCAGCATTGCATGTGGTTCGTTATCTCATGGGATCTCCCTCCAAAGGACTGTATTTTCCAACTAGTAATTCCTTGGCTCTTCGTGCATTCTGTGATGCTGATTGGGCGTCTTGCCTGGACTCTAGGTGTTCTCTCACAGGATACTGTATCTTCCTCGGTGATGTGTTGGTGATGTGGAAAACCAAGAAGTAGCCCACCGTTTCCCGTTCCACTATTGAGTCTGAATATAGGAGTTTGGCTTCGACTGTTCCTAGTTTTATGCAATTGGACGATGTTTTTACGAAGGCTTTGCCCTTGAATATGTTCATTTCTCTTACCTCCAAGTTGCGCCTAGTGTCGCCGTCCCACTTGTGGAGGGCTGTTGAAGTTGATCATCATCATTTGCAGCAGCAACAACAGTAGCTTAAGGAAGTAGACGTAGACATTGGCATTTTGGATGATGGATGAGACGTTTTAATTAAATCGCATTTTGGGAAACAGGTCTTCTTTTGTTTGTTCTGTTACTTATGTGCCCTGCCTTGTCATTTATTCGAATTGTCATTAGGCCAGCTCATTGCCCATATGGTTAGTTTGTTACATTGGCAGTTAGCTTACGTGGACGGTATATACATAAGTCAGGAGAGTCATTGTTTTTATTGTAACAGAAAATTTACAGAGACAGTCTGCAGAAATGAAGAACTTCTCTTCCTCCAAAATTGTTTTTTCCTTGTTTGTCTTCCTCGATATGCAATTCAACAACAAGCAACCAGGGGGAACAAAAGAAGAGAATTGGGCATCTTCTGACTGATGTGTTTACATTAAAGAAAAGCTCAAATATGAAGAACTGCTAGTTGTGCAAGAGGCAATTTCGAAAAAAATTAATGAGCTATCGAAATGAACTATATGCTGAAAAGGTCCAAGTTATTCCAATATGAATTATGTTTGTTACTTTAGGAAATGATATTCCCACAGTCCAGCAACACGATCAACATAACAATGAAATATGAAATGTGAAACATATATCTTGTAACTACAATATAGTCATTCTACCTAAGATGCAAATGCATATAGATAAATATTACTAATTAATATGAAAACAATATTTATGAAAATGTACTTGAAGGCTATGCTGCTATTCAAGGAAAGATGGAATATCCGGGCAATGAAATAGCTTCCTTGTTTGAGCAGGCAGTGACTTTTGATGCCAGACAATATCCCCATTCTCTAGCTGCAATAAAAGAAACCGGAAAGTTATCAAAATACAATCTTTGTCCTTACAAGATACTTGTGCTTGTGATTTCATATACCTAGTTAGAGGTAAATGTAAGTCCCGTGTCAAGGTACGCGCACATGACTGTGGGCTCAAACTTTATCTCCTAAGAAGCAAAAAACACAAGATATCTTCACCATTTAAAATATATTTGGGCATTTTGTGAAAGATATCATCAACATTTAATCGGTATATGTGCATTTTATGAAAGATATCTTCACCATTTAAAATGGATATGTGCATTGTATTCCATATGCTTAGCAATTTTCAGGTCCTTGTTAAGAAATTGCATGTAACATGAGTTATGTTCATCTCCATGATATTTGACAGATGCAATAATAGCTCCATATAATGAAAATAGTAGCATGTGGGTTTCATTTTAAGTTGCAGCTAACAACAATCTATTAGGATTGTTACCAGGATGTAGAAATAAGCAAATACTATCTCTTCCATCATATATTAGAACAAATCTCGAACAGTTCTATCTCTTCATTAGGAGCATAACCTGCAAGTTGATTTAACTTCTCTAGGATACCTGATGGCTTGTCATAGCTCTTGACAAAAAGTCTTCCAGCATATCTGGTATGAAATGAGAATAGATTAAAGGCCTATACCATTCTTTTATCTTTACTTTTCAGGGAATTACCCGTGTCTATCTTTTCTATAGATATTTTCTCTACATAGAACCTCATGGGAAAAAAGAGAACAAGAAAAATACCTCAACTCCCCTTTCTCAGGCTCATAAAGCTTAAAGAACAGTAAAATGTCATCACTTTGTTTATTAGGGAGAGGGCCGACTCACAAATTCTTAATCATAGTACAGAAATTTAAGAAGACCAATGATGTAAAGAAAAGCCTTCAAAACTCATTTACTGCATACATTTTGAATTATCATGATTACCTGTGCACGCTCTATTTGTCATCATTGGGATTGTTACTTGATAATCTCTTTAAATGGTTGACCTACAATCATATAACAATTTGAAATGTTCATACAATCATATGGCTGACATTCAAAATGTTAAGTGTCTTCAATTTAGTACCCATGTAAGTAACTCCAAAGTGGAACGTTGTCCATCAAGATCAAAAGCAGAGCCAATCAACAAATTCTAATCATGCCTTCCACATATGTTTCTATTTGCAAGTTTTCTCCTTTTTTTTTTAATACTTATATATTTTTAGTTTTACAGACATTTTATATAAATGGGATGATTATACAATCCTTCATTAAAATTTGATGTAATTGTACATAAATTGTCTGTAGTTTGAAAAATTACATTTTGTAACAATATCTTTTATTTTCATCAATAATTTAATCCCTCTATTAGTCAAAATTCAGAGAATTTTCTTATATATTTGTAAAAGATATTGGAATGGAAAACTATATTTATCCGCGAATGACTTACTACTTATTGCAGGTCAAACAAATTTTTCCTAGCAAAACAACCTTTATAAAGGTGAAGATATACCTCCTCACAAACATTAATGTGCATGAAGATGTATAAGAGCAGTTTAAGTAGAAAAAAATTATTTGACCTACAATACATCAGTAATAAGTCAATCAAAGGTAAATTTGGATTTTCATTCAATTTTGTTTTGCTAATATCAGCACATTTAGTTAATTTTGACTAACGGGAGAACCATTTGTTAGATGAAAATAAAATCAAAAGTACAAGATGTAATTTTTCAAATCACAATAGTTTATGTATAATTATACCAAACTGAAAGAAAAGGCAATCTAATTATCCCTAAATAAATACATATTTAATACTATAATGTAAAATATATTAGAATTGCATTCAATGAATTTCTTACTTTTTGAATTCTATAAAATAATATGATAAGTTAACTTATATATTTACTAAAGTTATGATTAATAAATGATTTAGTATTTTTTATGTTGTTCTACACATTGAGATATAATGTTACATAATTAACAAAATAATAATTTAAATTGCTATAGCAGTATCTTAATTATTTCATAATCAGTTTGGTTTTATTTTTAGAAAATTATCTTTTCAATTACATATATATTTATATTATTCAACCATTTTGTTATATAATTAATTTTGAACAAAAAACATTTGTAAGATAATCTTCTTTATAGTAATGAAAAATTCCAAGAAATACTGAATATATTTTTATATGTTTTATACTTTATTCAAATATGTAAATTAGCAAGTTATGTATAAATAAATATTTGCATAGTTTAATTTGTATCTTTACACATCTTTGCTAACTAAACTAATCTATTTTGTATAATTAGCATAAGTAAGAAGTTTTTAAAATTTTATATTTTGTAATAATCGATTAGTAAAAATATTTAAATATTATTATACATTCAATTTCATATTAATTGCTATGATACTTTCATAACTTATAATTTCCATTATACTTTCATAATTTATTAACTACTTTTGATTTAAAAAAATGTATATATATAAAAATATTTTTATGATTAAACATAAGGTAAATCTTTCTTTTGTTTGTGTAATTTGTTTAATAAATATTCTTAAATACGATAATGTTTTTAAGTTATCTTCCCAATCAAAATTTTAGATTTTCTTAATAAATAACATTGAGTTCGAACTTAGTTTTTCCTTTTCAAGTTATATCACGCCCGAACTTGAGTTTGAATCTTAAAATTTTGTCGAACTCATACCCTTACAGTTACCCAAAAGAAAATAGAAAACAAAAAGCCAAAGCTATATATTACCCAACATGCCTCGAACTACATTTTCTATTATAATTCTTGTTGCATCTTCTATTTTGTTTCACATATACATATCACGTGTATAAAGATTATGTTATTAATTTTATCTACGGAAAAGATTTTATACACGTCAAAATATATATGTGAAACTAAATAGAAGATGCAACAGGAGTAGAAAATCCAATGTGAACACAATCAGGAAAAACCGCATAATGATGTGGCAAAAGTGATAAAAAATATAATTAAGAAGCATAAGATGTTTACTGTATAGGACTGCTCTAGGAGTGTCAATGGCCGATTAGGACGATGAGTTTTATTTTGGCACTTTCCGTATACCAGAAATGCTGGAAGTACACTGGTGCAAGAAATTCTCTGGCAATCTCTTCCTGTCAATCATCTTCTATTTTAGCTAATACGAACATAGTACAAGTACGGGAAAATAATATTTTTCTTCCCATAAAATAAAGTCGTCCACTTTTGGTCCCACTGGTTATAGGACTATCACTTTTGGTTACTAACTTTCAAAACTTAGCACTTTTAGTCTCATGACATATTTTTATTAGATAATTAACGAAAAAGAACTACGTGATAGTTAAGTGCATGGGAACAAAAGTGCTGTATTTTTAAGTTCAGACTAAAGTGAGAGTCATGAACCAAGGGACCAAAAGTGTAAAGGCCCAACGACCACGTGTTTTTGTTCAAATATCTAACAGAAAGGTGTAATGAGACCAAAAGTGTTACTTTTCATAAGTTACAGGGACAAAAGTGAGAATTCCATAACCAATGGGACAAAAAGTAGAAACACCCTAAATTACGAAACGAAAATATTATTTTTCCAACATAGTACAAGTGACATAGTACAACTTTAATTACATTATGGATATTTATGGAATAGTAGAATGCTAAATGGTTAAAATTACTAACTTACTAGACGAAACATGCTATTTTCCCGACATAGTACAAGTAACAACAAGAATAACAACAACAACAACTATGTAGAAGAAATGTCAATATAATTTATCTTTACACTCGTGTACATATTAGCTTCTGCTCTTTTTTTCTTCTTTAGTTCTTTCTCTTTTTGCTCCCTCTTCAACCTCTCCTACACGAATAAAAAATTTTACTAATCCGAAAATCTAAAAAAAGAATAACAAGGTGTTTGGCTAAGCTTATAAGCACATGATTGAAACATTTTATAAGATGTTTAGAACCCTATAAGCTCTTGAGAACCATTTAGTAAATTTTTTTTTTGAAGAGCTCATGAGATCCTAAGTAAGATGTTTTGGATCTTATAAACTCTTTAAGAAAAGGTTAAATTCACCTATCTTGTTTTTAAAATATCTTATAAGTTCTTCAAATAATGTCCGAAAAACAAAAACACACTCATAGTTTTGTTAGTATTTCAGTTTTAACCTTCATATAATTTACAGTCCCCCAAAACAAAAATTATCTATTTGTATAATTTTAAATTCTAAGAGTTTGATGAATTTTTTGGTTATTATTACAATATAAAAAGCTTAGGGTAAATTATATTTTGCTATTCGAACTACGCCCATTTTTACACTTCGCTATAGAATTTTTTTTTTTTGTATCAACTTACCATATCAACTTTGCGGAATTAGTATGTTGCCATGTATGATCGTCCTTTTATTGATTTTATGCCAGAGGAACATTGCATGTTGTGCATATGTGAAAAATATGACAGCACATAACCCCTTAAACATCACATGCGCACTGCATATGATGTTTTTTCGATAAAACACTTGGTTGAGAAATAGTTATAAATGGCAAAGTGTAAACTTTTGTAAAATTAAGATGGTAAGTTGACACAAAAAATGTTTAGATGCCAATATATAAAAACGGTCAAGTGCGCTTATTATGTTTAACACTGTAATGTCATACAAGCTCAAGCATCATATTTATCCAAATAATTTAAGAACCTATTTTTAAAATATGAATAAATATATATAAAATCTTAAAATATCTTATAAGATCTAGAAGCATAAGATGTTTCAATTAAACTTAGGCAAACACCCTCTAAGTTTCTTTTATAAAAGTAAAAATGACTTGAGCTGATTTTTTATCAAACCTTAAGATGCTGAGAAATATCTCTATCATCAATGTCTCACAGTGTTTTATCTTTGTCATTTTCACGTATGTACACCAGCATATAGGCACTAGACTGCCTCGTAAACTTGAGGGGGACATTATCTGGATTTTTCGTCATTACATGCTGTCAAGACATAAATGCAAAGGTAAGAAAGTATCAACAAGTTTTAATAAAAGTAGGAAAAATAAAAGGAAAACTTACTTCTTCTTTACCTCCATAAAGCTCGTCTAAAGCCTTTATTATCTCTTCTTTTGTCACCCATCCATCATCGAATTTATACCTAAAACTATTCAGAATGATTTTCTTTATGTAGTTTGCAACGAGAGATCTACATGTAATCTATTGCTAAAAGCAGAAAATTTGCAGTTTTACGTCTCGAGAAAATAGCAGTTTTGGTCCCATATGTTTGGGCCTTTTACAAATAGTCCCATTTGTTGTGATTCTCTCAGATTGCAACCCATAAGTACAAAAGTTTTTCATTTTTAGTCCTCATCATACTTTTTCATCCAATAATTAATAGAGCTGTTAGAAGGTTTTTAAGGGGGACTATGAGGGTTCCGTTAATTATTGGACGAAAAATGTACTTAAGGACTAAAATTGAGAAAAAATTCAAATCATGGAATACAATGTAAGAAAATCGTAATAAATGGGACTAAAGTGAAAAAGGCCCTAACATATGGGACCAAAAATGCAATTTTTCCTAACGTCTCACAAGTTAGTCTTTGGCAATATTTAGTCCCATTATTTTTGAAATCACCATATTGCATTCCATAACTCCAAAACATTTGCATTTTGCATGCCAAGCCTTAATTCTATTAAATTTATTTCATAAAAAAATTAATAGTGTACCAAAATCGCAAAGAGGCTAACTTGTAGGACGTGAAATCAATTTTTTCCTAAAAAACATTAGTTAATGGCCTAATAAAAACATAGTGTGTCAATTGAAGCTCGTTAAGTTTAAGCTTCTCCGACTATATAAAGCTAAAGAACATTTACAAATATAGAAATGCAATTTTTTATGGATTAAATTCCATAACTAACTCAATACCACTGGTTGGATAGAGTTGGCTTTATGAAAGCATAATAGTGTCCGCCGTGCGCACCACCACTATGGACCAAAACACTGCAAAGAATGAAAATGTAACCTAAAGTTTTGCAAGTGTGAAGAATAAGAAAATTTAGAGATGTTGCAATTTGAAAAAGAAAATAATCCCAATGGTCAATTTTCACTGGAACAAAATTTTTTGTCCTATATTTTTTGAATTTTGGAATATTAGTTCTTTATCTTACTAGACTTGCAAAATAGGTCCTATCGCTTTCTATTTTTTTATAATTTTGGTCCATACCAATGGGAGCCAAAGTATTTTTTGAAACCTAGATGTCTGGAGGTTGTCTGTACACAAACATTGGGCTAAGATGCAATCCCCTGTGGAGAAGCTTTGAGACCGCAATGTTGATCTTTAAAGCAGATGCACATTGACCTATCCTTCGGTCCCTTCATCCCTCTTTCCACCTGTTTATCACAAACTCTAAATGGGCTTAAAAAGAACATTTAATGAGTTGATAAACTAGTTGAACCAATACGAGGCAGCGATTGAAGAATCTGCGCCGTCGGTATTGAATTTGGAGGCTTCAACCTCAAAAGCGATAGGCAAGGGAGACATACGCTAAATGAGAAAGAAGGATGAAGCTAAGTTAGCCATTGCAAGAATTTTCAGCGCTCCTGTCGCCTTGATGGGCGAGGGTAGAAGGAAAATAGAATAACGGTTTGGCAGTAAAAATTTACTTATGATATTTGCATAAAATTGTCAAATGGCATTAGAAGAGGGAGTGTCGTGAACTCCCCTTCACCCAACTATGGCATTTGTTGAGAAAACATGATTACTAATCTTATTCCCAAGTGTTGGACACTTGCTCTCGGAACGCATTTCCGCAAATGATTTGCAGAAATAAAAGGGAATAGAACGCTAAGTCAAGTAATCTTAAAGCTAAGGAATAGCTAGGCCATTACTAGAAAAACAATAAGACTGAATAGACTTAGCTAATAGTATTCATGTCAAAATAGTATACGATTATGTAACCCAACGTGATGAAGTCGTTACTCAATTGTTGGACAAATTAGACTACAAAAATTAATCAATAAAAGATTCTTTTGAGTATGCTAAGTTATTATTGTACTGCATAATTGGAGTATGCATGCTCAAAACAAATGAATAAAACGGATGGTCAAGAACATAACTGACAGAGAATGGCATGAATCAGCTAGGGCCATATCCCTCTATATAGGATGAGTTGGTTGGTAGATTCAAAGAGTCTATTAATAGATTATTTGACTTTACTAACTTGTGGATCCTTTTCTAGAAGGAAGAAAGCCGTGAAAGCACTTTGTTGGACAAAGAATGCTTGTAAAAATGATCTATTGGATTGGATCCAAAATGGACATCTGTAAGTTACTAAATGTACAAATGCAGGTAGAGGGTTCACAAGTTCAAGAATATCTAGAAAGTTTGGAGAAATTAGACTTGAAGTGGAGAACTAAACTGATTATGGAGACAAACCCATCGATGGGATCAAGGTGATGCTTATTTAGTGGGAGTTCTTGAATCATCCGAAAATGAGAATGAAAGTCTCATTCAGTGAAATTTTTTCGAAAGAGACGATGTTGAACTATCTCTGGGAAAGGAGAAATTGAACCTTGATTGGACATGGTTCGATCGGTGCTTCACTGAACTAGTTGGGTCGCTGGATATGGACTTTCGAAAAATCGTCCAGTTGTAAAACATGGTGTTTTCTTAAGTTGCAATCCAGACACCATATTTGATATAGAATGACAAACCTATGTCCTACAAAAGTCTTGAGTATGAGGAATGATCCTGCACACGCCAAAGGACTAGTGGGAGGAAAATTAGACTCGGAGTCTGATTTATATATGTTCGTTATAGAATAATGTAAACATCACTTGTAATCAAAACGTTAATTGATCATATCTAAAGTTCTCCAAAGGACTATTAGAAAATTCTGGTTACCCGATACGTACGAATTTCTGAAACCGAACAAGGAGAAGCGATGTAGGACATCGATCTGGATAAAGGCGTGGAGCCATAAAATTTGCTATGGAGTTGAAACTAGGTTTGAGCATCCTACATACTTGTTTTGACAAGATCATGAGGTACATGACTTGGTCAAAAACAAGGTAGAAGGTTAGTGAGAGCTTAATTGTGTTCCAAGTGTTTTAGATGTTAGAATGTCTCAATCATTTTGAATGATAGAAAGACGTCTATGAAAGTTTAAATTATGAACATTGTTCGAAAAATTCTCCATAGTAGGAATTGGATTCCTATCTAGGGATAAGCTATCCAAGATTTAGTCATAGTGGAATGATGAGAGGTTTAGATGTTTGACATCCCCTACGTCTTTGTTGTAAGCAGTATGTAATGTTGTTCGGTGCACTGAACCCGATGTTGCTTATGTTTTTTTAGCATAACAACAGATATCGAGTGTGTACTGACGAGGCAACATACAACTGTTGAAGGGCTATCTTTGATACCTAAATAAGGATTGAAGAAGATCTCTTGACGCACATTAATGGGAATATATTCTGCATGGCTATAGCGATAGTAGCTTCCAAGATCATATGAATAATATTTAATCTCAAAACGAACATACATTCGAGATTTACGATAATGTGATAATATTGAAAAAGTTCCAAATGGTATACCACAAGGAACCTTATCATAAAAAATTTAATGTATGAAAATTTTAAAGTTATAATCGGAAAACGGTTAGGATCGAAAAACAACACCCGATTATTGGGTATGCTACCTAGCATAGCCGCGCCAGTAGTCACCTTAGAGGATGACAACTGGGCTACGCATAAGATAAAAGGTCTAAGATCTCATCACAAGTCCAAGGAAAAAATCTTAAGACACCATCATCTCCTTTGAGTGATGATAGGAAGATGTAATGTGCGGTTGGACTGCAGGAAATCGATAGAAAGAAAAAGTAGACCTATAAGACCTAGCTGATATCGCAGATTAATCATAATCAATTTAATATGGAAATAAGGTCAAGTGAGAGATTGCTGGGATGGGTGACCAAAAGCGAATTGGATTGGTGGTTTTGAGAATCATTAAAGCAATCTTTATTTAATCAATATTTTCC
>NW_011628061.1:223454-289929 GCF_000512975.1 Sesamum indicum | reverse complement strand
AATTTGTAAGTATTCTTCTTTGGCACATGTATCTGTTGTGCTTACCAAATTACATCAAGCACTTGTTTGACATCACAACAGATGCCCATTGACCACTTTAACAACCACACAACAGTTGGACTGCGGATTGGATGGCGGCCATGAAACCAACTGCCAAGGGTTGGATTTGAAATGTTCCAAGTCGAAGGCCTCGAGAGTAGGCATCGAGAGTCCTACTAAGACTTGCATTAAGAGTCGCATACATTTGATGAGTATCGTGTTTCATCGGCGACAAATATGGGATGTTTATGCGATCTTAGTGGGTCATTTGGCTAGATGTGGAATCGATTGAACTGACTCGTAAGGATCATTATAAGGAAGCCTTGAAGGCTTGGTCGGTAATACTCGAATCCCCGACTTCCATAGTACGAGAGTAGTCCTCAGACTTGAGAATCATGACAGTCACGTGCATGCGATGACTGTATCTTAGATTTGTTTGAGAGGTGATCGTGTCTCACACATGGTCATCATAAGCTTTGTCGAGTGCAGTCAAAGTATGTAGTGCGGACGGTGAGTTCCTTAGAAGAGGATCCGTTCCCTGTCAAAATGTGACAGAGGTATCTCGTATGCACTTGGAGATGCGTCTACACTGTCCAAAGCTGTGGCCACAGTCCTTGATCGAATAGGAAAAAGAGGTTACTATGTCGAGCAATTTGGCATAACACGATCTCAGGCATAACACGATCTCAAGTATTAAGTATATACGCCTAGTATAGGATGGGAACCGACACCCAATTTCTTGCCCTAAGCTAAAGCCAGGAGATGGTAAACGGAAGGACCATAACCGTATGGACTTGAGAGCCTAAAAATTCACATGGATATTCGTCTAGTCTCTAGTGCCATGGACCGTTGCTAGGCGGCCACCCATGGTGACGGGCTTTCTTGATCAAGGGTTGATCAAGAATTATTAATAAATTGAATTTAATTAATAATAGTGTTTGACACTAACCCAAGTCTAGTTGAAAGGTGAACCTAAAACGTTACACAAAAATCACCGAGAAGGGACGAGGAATTAATTAAAATCGGTCCAAGCCCCTTAATTAAGTTGGTGGAAATGATTAGAAAAGAAAATTATTGACTTACCAATTTAACTTTTGGAAAGTGTCATGTTAGTCATTATTTATTTTGAATAAAGGATTTTATTATCTTATAGATGTTTAAATGAACATAGACATATTTTAATGCATCAATACAAGGTATCTATATGTGTATTAGTTATTTGGAATAAATTTTGAAAAAATACATAATACACAAAATAATTTCCTACACCCTAACTCCACCTCTCGGCCGACCCTCTTGTATACACACTTGGTGTGTATTGTTCTCCCTAATTTTTTTCTAGCAAAGAGGACTGAGGGATTCCAAATTCCGGTTGGTGTAGACGCAACTTTGAAGGGCTTCTATGTTGAAACCTTGCGTGAACGGGTTAAACAAAGGATATTCGAAATAAATCAAATCAAAAGGAAATTCTTGA
This sequence comes from Sesamum indicum, assembly GCF_000512975.1. Classification (NCBI taxonomy): domain Eukaryota; kingdom Viridiplantae; phylum Streptophyta; class Magnoliopsida; order Lamiales; family Pedaliaceae; genus Sesamum; species Sesamum indicum. The sequence goes on along the minus strand of NW_011628061.1, from coordinate 288,416 downwards.
TTTACGATTTATGTATCTCTCATTTTTCATTCAATCATAGCCCCATTTATTTTATTGTTATATTTGCATAACTACATCGAACGCTCGGGAACTCCAAGGGCACACCCCTAGAAATTCTGGTTTTATTATGTTTTGTTTTAATTTACGTAATTTTATATTAGTGCTTCCGCTTGCGTGTTCTCGGGCCGATCCAGTCGCATTTTTTGCGTTGCTTTCAAATAGTGGTTCCGACAGCTTTTCCCTTGCCCTTCTTCCTCTTCCACCGTTCGACCCTCTTGCCTTTTGCTTTGGAGGTTAAAGCCTCTCCTACCAATACCGCCGACATAGACTTGTGGGTCATCGTCTCAGATTGGACCAACATATTAATTAGCTGATGAATAGACTTCTGATGTCCGTTCCTGTTGTAGGTAATATTAAAGGGGTCATAGGACAGAGGAAGCGACTGAAGGAACACGTCAATGTACGTGTCATTGTCAAGCCCAACTTTGAGGTCTTCGAGCTTCTCCACTAGGGATAACATCTTAACCCCATGACTTTGTAGAGACGATCCTTCGGCCATCTTTGTCCCGGAGAATACTTTTCTGGCGGCATACATAATATGCCTATTAGGAACTGCATAAACTTCCTTCATGTGGAGCATTATCGAGAGAACAACATCTAGTCTATCATATTGCTTTTGGATGTCACTAGACATCGAAGCCAATATGATACTGCTGACCTTGAATTTGTCCTCAAGCCACTTCTCGAACGTAACACGTGCTTTAGGCGAGGATCCTTTTGGCAAGGACGTTGGGAGTAACTTGTCCAAGATATATAGTCTTGGTTCACGAAATCTAGGACAGTCCTCAAATTTCGCAGCTAATCATTGTAGTTCGTGACATTGAATTTGTTAGTCTCCATTATCATGGTCAAAGGGTTCTTAGATATTTTCTAGAAGATAGAAAATTAAATAAAAATCAACAGATGATTGTAATATTATGAATTAAGGGCCTTCGCATTAATGTACAAAAGAGTCACATGATTCTCTCACAATCAGCTTCTGATTAAGAGGGACACTTGCCAATGAAGTATTTAGGACTCCCTTTTATATCGTTGCGACTTACTCTTTTGGATTGTAAAACCCCTGCTTGAGAAACTCGATCAGTGTATCAAAGGTTGGGAAGGTACGTTTTTATCATAGCGGGACGAGTACAACTTATTAAATCTGTTCTTACTGCTCTTAGTGTATATTGGGCCTCTACTTTTATTTCGCCTAAGGCTGTCACTCGGGAGGTAGAAAAGCGACTGAGGGCTTTCCTATGGAAGGATTCTACTTCTCGTGGATATGAGAAGGTCGCTTGGGATTGTGTATGTCGACATGTTAATGAAGGTGGTCAAGGCCTCAACCGTGCTCTTATGGGAGCTAAACTGTGGCAAGTTATTCGGGGCAACACGACATCTATCTGGGTGGATTGAGTCTATCACATAAGAATATGAGATACTTCTATCTGGATGGTGCCAGATCGAAGGGGTTCATGGGGCTGCTGAAAAGTCCTCCATCTTCAGCCCTTCATTTGACTGTTTGTTGAGTATGTTATTGGAGATGGGGCTACATTCTATTTATGGCAGGATCCTTGTCATGGGTTAGGCCCATTTATCCGACGGTTTCCAAATGGACCTAGCCTCACCAATTCATGGCTGACAGACAGAGTTGTTGCTTGCATTGAGGATGGACAAAGGTGTTGGCCCCTCCTGCGATCCCACGCATACCCTTTAAGATTGCTCACGGATATTCAGTAGATTATGCACTTCCTTCCATACATTCATAGTGGTAATGACCGTATTTTATGGCGGACTCACAGAACGACTCCAACTTCAGCCACAGTACTTCGATCGCTCCAGGCTGAGGGTCCCAAGGTAGTTTGGTCTTCACTACTCTTGGGCCCCTTTAAGATCCCTAGACATACGTTTGTCCTTTTGGTAGCCATACATGGTAGGCTTTCTACCATGGACAGGCCTTGGTTATCTCACTTTGATAGCTCCTGTATTCTTTTTACGGACGGTGCAGTGGAAAATTACAGCCACTTATTCTTTCACCACCCCTATTGGAGAAGTTGTTTGCAGGTGATTCGACTCACACTTCGCTTCCCTTGGCCGAACCGCCCGTGGCCTACCGACGTGTTGTGAGCTGCTAGCAGATGGAAGGGCAAGCACATGATATATGCGTCCTATCATGCCTTACTTGGTTCCTTGATTTATCACATCTAGCATGACCGTAATCTTCGACGTTTTGATGGGAGCCATCATGATTCACGAACTTTGGATACACTTATTCTTGACGATGTGCGACAGAGGATTCTTATTGTTCAACTGCCTTATGTTGTTAGTACAGGCACACTTTAGCGTTTATGGTGGATTCCTTGGTTTGTCGAGGAATCCACCTAATTGATGGTTGTTGTATTGTACTTATCTACCCCCTTTACTTAATGAAATTTACATTTATCGAAATATTATGAATTAAGCTTAAAGACTTGGTCTTTAGTCTTTAACTCTCCCACTATTTATACGAATTCCCACCACTCTCAAGTGGGGTTTTGGAAATAACATTTCCTAGTAAGCTTAGGATCCACAAGCGAATTTGTCATGCCCCACTTTTACGATTCAAATGCCAAAGGCCTCGTGAGAGGTATCCAATATCATTCTCATTCCATGAGATTTTCAAGATCCTTTACCTCACCTTTTCACATGATTCCGAGACTTCAAGCGAATCATGTTACTCGGTGCTATGCCCTACCCATCAACCAAAGAGAATTTTATTTGTCGTCCCCCACGACTCGTGAGACAAGAAAACGGTGAATATGTTCCTTTGTTCACAATAATGGTGCAGCTTTCCTCTATCCTAAATGTATCACGACTCATGAGACCACACTTGGGTATCGGTAGCTTCCTCGCCACATTGTTGTGGATGGAAGGCTTGAGCAGATCAAAACCATTTCAATTGAAGTCCATTATAGGCCTAATATTTAACTTGGTTCAACCAAGTGAGAGTTAATATTGTGTTTTTAGACCGAGACCTCATCACATGTTAACATTGCGTGCAAAAATATCAAATATTTAAAGCATTAAGTAAACGCATAGCATGCAATGAAACCTAGCAACCCCTATTGGATGATCAAGAGCCCAACCTATGTGACTCACTGAACCCGTAGTGAGTCTAAGGACTGTCTAAGGTGACCCTATACTATTACAATAGTGATTTACCCATCAATATATAAATGGGCCTTCAAACTCCTTCCTTTTTCGCGGGCCTTCATCTCCATAGGCTTGATTTTACATAGAAATTATAAAACCTTACAGAAAACCAATGTTACTATTATTACAATTGAAATAAGAAATCCCGATCAGAAATCGGGGGGAGTACATAGGAGGGATGAGAGCAAGCCTTATTATTCCAATGCATAAAAAGAGAGGGAGGAGAAAATAAATCACAAGGGCACACAGGCCCACCCAACAAAATAAAAATCCATACATGTAGTCTAAGACTCCGTGATCATCCATTAACATTCAACTACCAGATAATAATAATTAATCATGCTAGATAAAAAAAATTAACATCCAGAGAAAAACAACATGATATCCAATATCACGACAAATAATTATATGGAGAAAACAACAAGTTTAATATTTGCAATTTAAAAGGATAACAAAGTTTTATACATCCAATGCATGCAAACCAACCAAATTAATTGAAGCAATTTAATTCTAGAGAAAATCTAATATTATCAAAAATTAAATCAGAAAAAATAAATATCTTTAAGAAAATATGGAGAAATGAAAAAATCGGCTGCAATGACGGCTGCAATATAGCGGCCGCACAGCCTGGGTGCAATGCACTCGCCCAAGCGTGCACGTTGTGCACTGCCAGTCGCTAGTGCACTACTACGTACCATAAAAAATATTTTTTTATTTCTACACATTAAACTGAAAATAAAAGTATAAATTTTCTCACAATACTTAAATCATCCAAAAATTACAAAAATTGAACTAGTTAATTTTCTCATATAATTATACGAGAATAGGCAAAATGAATAACATGCTTCAAAAGCAATAAAATCACATTATCATGCTAATTCACATCGAACCGGGCAATGATAGCACTTGAAAGCAACAAAAATGCGAGTGGCTCGGCTCGAGAATGCGCAAGCGAAAGCGGTAAATAAAAATTCACAAATTAAAAATCAAATTAAATAATATCATGGTTCCAAGGGTGTACCCTTGGAGTTCCCGGGCATTCAATCTAGTTAATTAAATAAACAATAAACTAAAACAGGGCTTATAGTAAAATTAAAAGTTGAAGATGCAAGAAACGTAAATCAAGGATTACCTTTGCTTGATTTACTTCGAACTTTCTTTCGTTGATTTGTTCATGCGAGAATTCAACGTAGAAGCCCTATAAAGACACGTCCACACCACACCGGAATATGAAATCCCTTAATTCAATTTGCTAGAAAAGAATAAGGGAGAAAAGATCACACCAAGTGTGTAGAAGAAGGGAGCGGCCAATTTGGAGCTCTAGGGCAGGAAATTAGTCTTTATGTTGTGTTATGTTATTAGTTATTCAAATAACTAATATATATACCTTGTATGAATGTACGAAAATGTATCTTCATTCTACAATCCAAAAGGTAATATATTCTTTATTCTAAATAAAGAATGGCTAACATAGCACTTTTCAAAAGTGATAATTGCTAGTCAATTTTTCAACAAGCTTAATTAGGGTGTTTGGCCGATTTTAATAAGATAAAAATACGAGGCCCAACTAATTTTAATTAAATTCAATTTCATTAAAATCTACCTAATTAAGTTTATCATATCTTTCATTCAAATTAAATACATGAGCCCAATAAGCCTTTATTAATTAATAAGTCTAACTTATTAAATAATAAAGGCAAGCCCAATACAAATTAATTCTAGTAATTTATCCTTGGGCTCCATCCAATGGATCTCTCTTATTTGTAAGTAATTCAATTACTTATTGAATTAATTCCTATTTAACTTCTCGTTCCTTCTCGATAATTTGTGTGTCTCTTTAGGTTCACCTTTCAGCTAGGTTTGGCCTAGTGTCAAATACTATTATTAATTAAATTTAATTTATTTAATAATTCTCGATCAGCCCTTGATCAAGAAAGCCCGTCACCATGGGTGGCCGTCTAGCAATAGTCCATAGTACTAGAGACTGGGCGAATATCCATGTGAACTTTTAGGCTCTCGATTCCATACGGGTATGGTCATTCCGTCTATCGTCTCCCGATATTAGTCTAGGGCATGGAATTTGGTGTATTCTCCCATTCTGGACTAGGTGTCTATGCTTAATACTTGAGATTTCGTTATGCCAAATTGCTCGACATAGGAATGCTGATATACTAACAGGAGACAGATCCTCTTCTTGGAATTCAGCGTTCTCACTACATACTTCGACTGCACTGGTTTAAGACTTATGATGATCGTGTCTATGACATAGTCACCTCTCGCACAGACCCAAGATATAGTCATCGTATGCACATGACTGTCGTGATTCGTCAAGTCTGAGGACTACTCCTGCACTATCAGAGCCGGGGATTCGAGTCATACCGTCCAAACCTCCAACGGTTCCATATGACGACCCCGCTAATTAGTTCAGTTAATTCGACACCTAGCCGATCGACCCATTATGGTTGCATAAACGTCCAACGTCTGTCATCAATGAAACACAACACTCATCAAATGAATGCGACTCTTAATGCAAGTCTACATAGGACACTCAATGCTCATTCTCGAGGTCCTCGACTTGGAACATTTTACACTCAACCCTTGGCAGTTGGTATCAGGACTGCCATCTAATGCGTAGTCTAACTGTTGCAAGGTTGTTAAAATGGCCTGTGGGCTTTGTTGTGATGCTTAAAAGAAATGCAAACATATATGTAATTAGCATAACAAATAAAATTCTAATAGCGAATACTTATTTTTATTCACTGAACAGTATTACGTAGAATCGAGTTATTATCAGAATAGATTACAAGTATGCCAATCTAATTGGCTTTGAAGTCACCTATTCTAATATTTGTTGTTTGTCATTCGCCAATCTTTATCAAATAATATTAAATTGATGAGTATGGTAAGTCTATCAAGTAGGCAGTGTGTTTCGTTTTGCTTAACACTGATATAGAACAGGTTTTCAATGTCACAACGAAATACCCACACACTGAAAGGTGAAACCCATAGAGTTAGGTTGCGCATAGCTTTGGCAGCTATGAACAAACTCCTAAGGGTCGTAGTGAAACTTTCCAAGTAGAGGATCTCAAGATCCTACAGAGACTTGCACTAAGTACTGCAACCGTATTTTGTCGGTAGGAGACATAAGTCGTTTGTGTAGTTTTAGTGGGTTAGTTGACAAGATAGTCGGCGGACTGAACTGACTCACCAAAATTGTCATATGCAAGCCTCTTAAGGCTTGATCAGTATGACTGGAATTCTCGATTACGATAGTACGAGATTAGTCCTCGGACTTGAGAAATAACTGTAGTGACATGCATATTAGACTATATCTTGGATATGATGAGCGGTGGCCATGTCGTGAGGCATGGTCATTATAAGATGTATCTATTGCAATCAAAGTTGGTAGCAAGGACGGTGGATTCCAAGAGAGGATCTGTCTCTTGTTACTATATGGCAGACAGTCTCCTATGCGCTCTAAGATAGTTTAGAGTCTAATAGTATTTTGCCAAAGTGATTGATCGATCAGGGATAGGTTTCCTAGATCAGATCAGTAGATGAAACACATCTAGAGTATCAAACATAGTTGTCTAGTCAAAGATGAGAAACGACGCCTAATTCCATGCTCTAGACTAAGGTCGAAAGACGGTTGATAATAGGACCGTACTCGTATGAATTCAAAGAATAAATATTTACGCCATGTTTCACCTAGTCCATAATGCCATGACTGTTGGTAGACGACCACCCATGATCGCAGGCTATTTCTGATTTTGGGATAATAAGAGATAATTTATTAAAATTGATTTAATTAATTGTATTGGTCACACACACCCAAGTCTAGCTGATGGTGAACCTAAAGTGTCACAACCTACCACTATAATGGGATCCAATTAATTCCAGAAGATTCAGATTAATAAATTAATTTTTGAAGAGAATAAATGATTGGATAGTTTATTTAGACCAATGCATCGGATGAATGACATGAAATTTAATTAATTGGATTAATTAGAATTTCAAGTTAGCCATTAAAATTAATTGGATTAATTTTATTGGGCTTGGTCCGATTTAGAAATTGAATTTATAAATTAAAAGAGAGATAATAAAAGGCTTGATTCTTTACTTAGATTAAATGATATTTTAATGTTGGGCTTATAAATTAAACTAGGTTGGATTTAAAATCCATAAGATGTGGTCTTGATTTAATTTTAATTAGTCAAGCCCGATTCTTTAAAATGCAAGCCCTAGGCCTTGGTTAGACCATGGCTAGGTTAACTCCTGCTTGGGTGGGGTGTGGAAGAATTGGTGCCTTAAGGTGCATCAAAATCAGTAATAAGGTGGCTTAAAAGTGTTAGATGATTGTTGGAGTCTTGCTAGGTCAAAACTCTTTGGTGTAGTGTGACTAGGTCACATGTAAAACACTTAAAATCAACCCTAGCCAACTAAGAAGCTCCACGTAGGCCTCACCCATGAAATTTTACTCTCTCCCTCTCCAAAAACTCTCTCATGATCTTAGAGATCGAAACAGAAACAAGGATCAAAAGTTAATCAATAATGTTATTGATTCTTGTGCTTCTGTGGTGGTTTTCCTAGCACGAAATCAGCACATCCTTTTAGTGGTTGTGCGTTATTGTTTGGAGGATCTCTAGATCGAGATCTTGCCATGGACGGATCCGAAAATGGAAGAGGAGAGGAATCAATGCTTGTCATCGAACAAGAAGAACAACGAGGGTAAATTTCATTTACTTTTATGCTTCTCGTTTTTCTTATATTTTCCTATGGTCCTTGTTTTTTATTTTACGCCGAACGCTCGGTTAAAGATCAAGGGTACACCTCATTATTGGGATTTAATTGTTTGATTTAATCGTAATTATTTTATTTTTTGCGCTTCCGCAGCGCCACCCGGACCGATGCACTCCCTTCAACATTAGGGACCTTCTAAATTGACAAAGGCCTCCATTCTAATGAAATTACTATATAGGGCTTGCCAGAAGACTTTTTGAAGTAGTATTATTAGAACCTTATTGAAGAGATTGTACCATTATTTATTTTGCCTAAATACCCGAGGTATTCAAGAAACTTTTATATTTATCGGCAACAACAAGCATTCTTTACTAATAGAAGCACTAGTTTGTCTGCTCGGACACAGTCTGTCACTATTTCAATTTTTGTATGTTCGGTCACTGCGTACCGTAGATCATACTTTAGATAAAGGGTGTACGTAAAATTCTAGAACCTACCAACAGGTATAAGTATTGGCTCTCCCGCATCAGGTACAAGTTTTGTTACCTAAAATCTTAACACTCATTCTCTATGAGACCTTGAGCCCCATATTAACTTGAACGTTGGAGAGCCATCATTGGAACCCATGTTGATTGGCCTTAACACTCTCTTGTTTGCACACCTCTGAGAGCGAGTATTAGGAGTAGTATAGACCTTAAACATACAATATAGTGATATACTTATAGCAGATACCATACTAAATGTTCTGCGTACAACAATATTATATATATATACATATAATTTTATATAAATGTATATATACATACACACCGACACACATCTATTGCTATTTTCTGCAGTTTTTTCTCTAGCATATTTTATATTTATATCATATATAAATATAGCAATGTGTATCCAATTTTGACATGAATAGATTATCCTTGTCATATATAATGTTGTTCTTAGGGATAAGAACGTTAGACAAATAAAATTGAAAAAAAATTATCGATCATGCTCACTTATATATATAACCAATATAAGACATATTACAGATCGAGGTAGAAAATCCAGATGTCTATATACATATATATATATATAAATTTGCTTATATGTGTATGGTATGTATTTTATTTATTATACATGTGTATGTATAATAGATATAAATGTAATTTCGTATTAATATTTTTACAAAAATTATATATATCAAAAAATATCTTTAAAAAAATAATTAAAAGTGATCATTCTAAAAGTGAAAATTTATATAGTTCAACAAACTTATAACATATTATTGGATAATAAAATTAACGTAATGTGATCTCAGAGTAATTTTATTGACTCAAAGTAATATATCAAACATCAAAATTTAAATTTAATGACATAATTAATTAATTTATGTACATAATAAGTAATATTAATATACACTTTAGTGAAATAAAATAAAATAAAAGAACATTTATGTTTTTATGATAAACTAGAAATTTTCATGTTTCTTCTTGATGTAACAAAAGAACATTTATGTTTTTATGATAAACTAGAAATTTTCATGTTTCTTCTTGATGTAACAAATTAATTCACAGAGTAAACATTTGACGAAACAATAAAAACACTTGAAGGAAACACAAAATATTTCTTTTAGAGTGTTCAATCTAAATCTTTCGAGATCTTTTAACGCTAAATTATGGTACTGAAGTAAAGAAACATTACTTATAGTTCAAAAGCAAGTATTTAGCTTCTACTATTTTGGTGGAAATAATAGTTGTAAAAAGGTTGTAAGTTGAGCTATTCAAAGTTGTAAGTTTAGCTGCTCAAAACAGGAAAACTCAATATATTTAGTCCTTTACTTTATGAGATTTGTGGGAATAAATGTGTCATGTTTTCTCAATTTTTGGACCATTTTAAAAATTTTGTAAAGTATATGACTAAATTTGTCCGGTTTTCCAAAGTTTATAAGCATTTTAAAAATTCCGTAAAATAGAGAATTAAAACTGTTGAACTCCTATCCTATGGAACTAAAACTGTAATTTGGGCATGCACTGTCTTGTAATTCAAGAAAGGAGAGACTAAAACATTCCAACATAGCCGAGTTGAATTTTGTAGAAATTTCAAGTTCAAGAGAGAAGACAACATCTCCATTCTCAATTGAGTACGGAGAAGGATTAATCATCATTCATCATCAAGAAAAATACAATGGAAGCTAGTGTATAAATACAAGAGAAAGGAATTTAGCCAACAAAATTCTAACAAACAGATTAATAATACAGAAAAGGACTAAAGAGCAAAACTGTACAGAAAAGACAAAAAAAAGGAGGTAGCTAGCGACCTACTGGCCGAGGTCGTAAGCGACCTGAATAGCAGCCATGCAACCTCGAGGACTTGCACATTCTTCACAGCCCCCCTCAAGTTGGACCCGAGGAAGAGAGGCCTAGCTTGGGAAGGAAGCAAGCAAAATCTGCAGTAGTTAGTGATTTAGTGAAGAGATCGGTGACCTGAGTAGAACTGGGAATGTGAGAGGGATCAATGAAGCCATGTTTGAACTGATCGCAAACAAGGTGGCAGCCAATCTCCAAATGTTTGGTGCGCTCGGAAAAATAGGGTTGGCCGTAATGTGAAAGGTAGCCTTGTTGTCACACCAGAATGGGATCGGGAGCAAACTAGGAATGTCGAGGTTGCGGAATAGGAAAGAGATCGAACGGAGCTCGCTGATCGTGGAAGCCATGGTACAATACTCCACTTCGACAGCGGACCTGGAGACTGTGGCCTGCTTGTTAGTCTTCCAGGAGATGAGAGATGACCCAAGGAAAATACAAAAATCAGTGATGGAACGACGAGAATCCAAGCATGACGCCTAGGATGCATCAGAGTAAGCACAAGTTGTCCCGAGCTAGAGGAAGGGAAGAAGAGACTAGTGTGGGATGTACCTTTAAGATATCGAAGGAGGTGAAGCGCAACAGAACAGTGAGAGGTGCAAGGTGATTATAGGAACTAACTGAGCTATTGAACAGCGAAAGAGATATCAACAATTTGTTGGTGAGCTCAAGGTTCCACTGCATTGAAGCTTGCTTGAGTCCATACAAAGACCTCTGTAATATGCAGACCTAGCCAGGGGGCACATCAGGTAAGCCCTCAGGTGGATCTATGTACACATCCTCATCCAGAAATCCATGAAGTAAGGCATTGTTTATATCCAGTTGGAACAGGGGCCATGAGCGGGAGGCTGTCAAAGATAAGAAAATTTGAACAGTAACGGATTTGGCAACAGGAGAAAAAGAATCAAGATAGTCAACTCCGTCAATCTGCTTGTAGCCTTTGGCCACAAGGCGGGCCTTGTAGCGATCTAGCGATCCATCTGGGTTCAACTTTAATTTGTACACCCAGCTCGACCAGATAGGTCGCTTCCCCGGAGGCAATGGTGTAAGAGTCCAAGTGTTGTTAGTAGCTGAGCCCGCAAGCTCCTGGTTCATGGCATCCACTCAGTTCGCATCCTTGCATTCCTGAAGATAAGTATTTCGCTCCTGTAAAATAGATAAGTTGGCAACAAAACGTATAAGTGCAGCACTAAAGGATGTGGGATGGCAGGTAGAGTGAATTGAAGAACAATGACACACATAATCCTGAAGCCAAGATGGTTTAGAGGTGACTCTCTGCGAGCTGCGAGGTTGACCAGGGGAAACAGGAGCTGTCAATGTAGGAAGTTGAGGTGCAGGGAAGATAGAGGAAGAATGACCTGGAGTGCGACCCATATAAGGAGTGGAGGAGGAATCCCAGTCGGGAATAGGGACAGGTAAGGAAATACCAGGTCCATTAGGAGGATTTGTTCGGAAAGGGAATGAGTGTTCATAGAAAATCACATCTCTAGAAGTGGATAGTGTTTTTCTACCGATGTCATAGCCCTTGAATGCCTTTTTTTAGTGACAATATCCAAGGAAAACGCATCTAGTGGCTCGCTCATCGAATTTTTGTTTGTGAGGTCGAATGTTGGTTGCATAGCACAGACACCCAAACACCTTTAGTTGAGAAAGGTCAGGGGACTTGTTATAGGGGACATCAAATGGTGACTTCAAACGGAGTATCGGTGTAGGTAGTCTGTTTATGAGGTAGGTCGCTGCGAGGACAGATTCTCCACAGAAGTGTTTGGGCAAGTGTGACTGGAAGAGTAAGGCACGAGCTACTCTGATGACATGTTTGTGCTTACGTTCTACCATCCCATTTTGCTGTGGTGTGTATGGATTAGAGATTTGATGCATTATCTCATGCGACCAGAAGAGTGATTGACAATGATAATTGAAAAACTCAATCCCATTGTTCGAACAGACGACCTGAATGGATTTTTGGAACTAAGTTTGCACCATTACGAGGAAGTTATATAATACTTGAGGTGTTTGTGATTTATATTTAACAAGAAAGGTCCACGTTGCTCTACTATAGTCATCTACCAGGGTGAGGAAATAATGGCAACCAGTGAGCGAGCTAATGTGATAAGGCCCCCACAAGTCAATGTTTAATAGTTCGAAAGGGGAAGATGATCTAGTAGTGCAAACCGAAAAAGGAAGTCTTTGTTGCTTTATCAAAGGACAAATGTCGCAATCATGATTAAAAGAAATCGAAAAATATTTTATTTCAGGAACATGGATATGTTTGATTACAATGGGTGACGGATGACCCAACCTTTTGTGCAACAAAACGCTATCACTATTGCGAAATACAGAGCAAGTAGTGTGAACAAAACGACGAATCACATTAGGATCGAAGGAGGTCGCATCTAAGTGATATAGATTTCTAACTTGCTTGCCCACCGCTATGACGTGCTTAGTCTTCTGGTCCTGAAAGAGGCAATAAGATGGGTGAAAAACAACTTCGATTAGTAAAGACGAACAAATTTTGTGAACGGACAGGAGATTGAACTGAAAAGATGGCACCAAGAAAACATCTGTAAGAGGTAGATTTTTGTGAAGCACAACACTCCCTGTATGAGTGACAAATCGAGAAGTTCCATCTGGTAAGTGGACAAAGGTCGGATGAATGAGAGGAGAGAGATTATCAAGAGTGCAAGTACTGCCACATATATGATTAGTTGCCCCGGTATCTATGATCCAAGAGGACAAAGAGGTATGCGCAGAAACAGTAAGAACTTGATTTATACCTGCAAAGTCATCAATATGTGCCAGGTTGCCTTGTGAAGGAGGTTGCATGGTATTTCGCATCAATGCAAGCAGCTCCTGAAGTAGCTCCTCTTCCGTGCTCGTCTGTGCCAGATCGCCCTTCTTATGTGCGAACTGGACGACAAAACCTCTGTTGCCGCTTCCCTCCTTTTTCCTTGTACAAGTCAGGTACCCCATGCAACTTAAAATAGGTGCTCTGATTGTGCCCGATTCGCGGACAATGCGTGCAGTACAGTGATCACTTGTCAGTACAAATTTTCTTCCTCTCAGGTCGTGTTCGACTCCTCTCAGGTCGCGCTTCTTACCTTATATGTAAGGCTATGCTTTCAACCTCAGCGATCTCCATCTGGACCCTTTTTTGTATGATGGAGTAGGCCTTGTTAATGGAAGAAACCAGCTCCATGACCAGCAATTGATGTCGTATAGTCTCAAAAACATCGTTGAGCCCCATCAGAAATTGCATCAGTCCTCCACTGCCTTCTAGGCCCCACTGGTACACCTATTGCACGTGCACTGAGGCGTTGGCTTCAGTTCTACCTTTTTGTCCCACAATCTCTTCATATTCGTAAAATAGGATGACATGGGGAGATTACCCTGTGTCATAGAGCAGATTTCTCTCTGAATTTGGTACGAGTGAGGCCCATTGCATTCCCCATATTGCTGCTCAAGGTCGACCCAGAGGTTTCGGGAGGACTTTGTGTACATGAAAGCCTCCATGCTGTCAACCCCAAGGTTTAGGGAGGACTTTGTGTACATGAAGGCCTCCATGCTGTTAACCCGAATCCTTTGTTCAAGGAAGGGGTCATTTGGGGGTGGTTTTTCCGAGGTTTCATCAATGAACCCCAATTTCATCTTGGAACAAAGTGCACGTTTGATTCCGAAACTCCAATTTAGATTATTGTTTTTGGTGAGTGGGACGCTAACTAGTATCATTCCCGGGTGATCGGACCCATGGAGTTGCAAATTCTCGGGCAAGGACTCTATTATGTTCTTCAAAATATCTGTTAACATCGGCTGTCGCAGAAATGTATAAGCACCGTATACAGAGTCCTTCAATAGAAGGCTCTGATACCATACAGAAATTTCAAGTTCGAGAGAGAAGACAACATCTCCATTCTCCAATTGGTATGATGAACGATTAGTCATCATTTATCATCAAGAAAAATACAGTGGAAGCTAGTGTATAAATACAAGAGAAAGGAATCTAACTAACGAACTATTAACCAACCAAATCTAGGAATAACAGAAAAATCCTAACAAACAGATTAATAATTCAAAAAAGGACAAAAGAACAAAACTGCACAAAAAAAAGGAGGTAGCTAGCGACCTACTGGCCGAGGTCGTAAGCGACCTGAAGAGCAGTGATGCGACCCCGAGGCTGAACTAGCGACCTCAAGGACTTGCACATTCTTCACAAATTTCAGTTATGATCAAGATGAAAATGAAACCAAGCCAACTCTTTAATTACTCAACACTCAGTTTCAAACACTAGAATTAGAGAAAGCGTAACCTTCAAAGAACATTTGCATGAAAGACTGGACAGTGAATGCCCTTATATCAAAACTTATCTACTTTTGTTGGGTTTAGGTCAATTTGTAGAAGCAATTTCTACCAACAGGAAAAATCCGATGTTTGTTGCTACAACAACGCTTCAAATAGAGAAATAGACACCGACAATTCTTCTCGCCCCAACCAGCTTCTTGTGGAGGAACTTTAATATGAATTTCAAATTCTTCATACACCATAACACCGAATTGACATAAACTGATACGAAAAAGGAGGTTCTTAGATTCAGTAAAACGAGCATATATGGCACACTCACTATATATGAGAAATTAATTTATTTTTTTTCAAAAAAAGAATGATTATAGTAAAACTATATCAATTAGATTAATTAAATATAAAAAAATAAAGAAATGAGAAATAATACTGAGAAGAACGAGAGAAGAAAAAGATATGTAGCAGTTCAAAAGAGAAAATGGGAAGTTAAGAACAGATAGAAAATAGAAAGTTAAGAAAAGAGGAAAAAACTAGTAAAATATTTAAAAATAATAATTGACATGTCAATAAATTGAAGACCAATAGAGTGATTTCTAATTATATAATGGTATAGATACATGCAATCAACAACAAGAATGTTACTGATTTAAATGTACATGCTGAAGCTAACCTTAAAATATTAAAATATTCTGAAATGCTCATAAAACAAAATTTAGGATTTTTATTTAAAAATAAAAAATTGACAATGCCAACAAATAATATTGTGGAACATAGTAAGTTTCAAATAAAACAATCTAACATATACACGTTAATAGAGAGATGCCTCATAAATATATTAAAAAATTGGGGAATGAAGAATCAAACATGAAAACTGAACATTAAGTGAAAATTTTGAAAACAACTTATACCGTGCCAGTGCTGTAATTTTGTGGTTCCCAATCTTCTTCTACTCCTTCACATGGGACACCCTAAAAACTGGCGGAACACCGCCGCCGGCCGTCACCTGACACTCTAAAATTCACTGTTTATTATCAAATCATGTCTCTTTTATATGAATTTATAATTAGGGTTAGTTACATTTTAATATCAGAACTATGGTTGTTTTATACTTTGACATCTATACTTTTTTTTGGGTCAACTTACTATTTTAACTTTATGAAATTTTGCATTTTGTAATTTATAACTATTTCGCAACAATTTGTTTTGTAAAAAACAAAATCATATGAAATGCTCACGTGATACTTAAAGGTTATATAATGTGATATTATTTACATATGAACAGTCTGTAATATTTTTTCCGCAGAAAGATCAATTCAATGACGATCATATATGGCAAAGTGCAAATATCGCAAAGTTGAGATGGTAATTTGACACAAAAAATAAGTTCCGGTGGCAAAGGGTAAATTGGACATAGTTCATATGGTAAAATATAATTTACCCTTATAATTATATATATTGATATACTTGTAGGTGGATTGAACTGTATATATTATTGTATATATATTTTTGTATGAAAAATCATACTCAATTTATGTTTTATTTCATAAATAAATTATATATATTTAATAAATAATTTTATGCACATCGGTAACGGGCTAAGAATTTATTTTGACGTTCTATTCAAATTACTAAATTTAAATAGACTACTTCAATAATATATTTGATGAATTTATTTAAATAATTTAATATTATAAAGTTTTTTATGAATTAGTAAAAGCACACAAACAAAGTTAGTTATTTTAAGACCACATTTATTAATAAATAGTATATATTTAAATTAATTGTATCATGTTTATAAATAGAATGGATCTAAATTAATTACACCGTATCTATAATTATTTATAGATTTAAATTGAATAGAGTTAATAAATTGTACCATACTATAGAATTAACAAATACATTTCTCTCTCTATATTTGTTTGCTAGATTAGAGAGTTCCACCAAAGAATGCAGAGAGTGAGAAGAACTCCGATTTCTAACCCAAATTGGGCTGTAGGAGAGCAAAGAAACCGCTCAGTAGCGGTCATAACATCCACCGAAAATATGTTGATGACGGGTGAAACTGCCACCGCCACCGCCACCACAAGAAAACCCAGCAAATCAACCACCACTACTTGATTTTTGCCATAGATGTGGTGCTTACAACCGTGATTTGAAGCTCCAGAATCAGCTTCTGCACAAAGAAGGGATGCTCAAGGTAACATATTTTCAGTTGAGCGTGTTCCCCCACCATCTCCGACAGAATGGGTTGGTGCACAAAATGTAGGCGATGCCGGTTTGAAACCTAACGGCTAAAGACGTCGGACGGTGGGAGGAGTATGATGGCAGAAAAATGCGAGAATGTACTTAAATGAATTTTGTATATGATGTTGAGAAACAAGGCAAAACCCAAAACAAAACAAAATAAACACAGTCCAGGTGAATTAAATCGACCCAAACATGTGGCCTGTTTTGGTTTATCTCGGAGATGGGCCGAAAATGAATAAAAGTGGTGTGATATTACTATTTATATAAACACCCACTCAATAAAAGAAAGAAAATAAAAGTTCTGATCGGATGGACTCTCCAAACACTCTCTGTTCTCTCGCACACACTACCATACCTTCACAAACACACACTACAATTCTCCTCCACGGTGAACTTGACGGCAATGGGGAGGATGCCGGCGAACCTGTTGCCGAGTGTGCGGATTATTGGGGAGAGGATGGTCTCGATTTCATGGATGTATCTAAAATTGCACTTGGCAAAAACAGTACCGACCAGGGAAGCAGCGACAAGCAGCGACCAGCGTGGCTAGCGGATGAGATTCGTGCCTCCTTCAATATTGCAGAATTTTTGAATTTGGCGCAAAAGATTGTTGATGATGGCGATGCTGTTTCTCTTGCGGCGATGCAAACTCTAAAACAGAAGTGGGAAGCGCGGTTTGGCCCTCTCCGTCCACTCTATGTTTTCCCAACCGAAGGAGTCCGTTGGTGCGAGTTTTTTGACGGGCGCAATGGAATTCCACTGTCTTCGAGAATCTGGCGGATTTGGGTTCTGGAATTTTGCCTGAACCTGTCCTCACGATTGCTGCACCGAAGGAGATGATCTGCGCGACTTTTGCTGCTGTTGTTGGGCCCGTCGCCTGCGAATATGGTTACAGCAGCAGATATGGACCTGATGAGGAAGGCGACGCCACCAGCGCAAACCCTAGATGCGCAACAGTTTTTGGGAGTGTCTGTTGCTGTAACAGTGCCGGCGATTGGAGAAGGACATGGAACACACGACGCCGGTGATCTTGCCGGCGATGAACAGTACTGCGATTTCTGCTACAGTGTCGCAATTGCAGCAGATTAACTGGTTTAGCTGCCTCAAACGTATGGAAAATGATCGGCTATGGAGGAGGGGATGGGTCATGTGCACACGACGACAGTACCTTGCTGGCCGGCGATGAACGGCGCTGGAATTTCTATTGTAGAATCTCTGTTTCTACAACCTGCCCGGGCGTCTATTTCTGCTCCAGTGACAGTTTCAACTCTGGAGACTGAAACTGACCGGACTTTGGGTGTACATATGCAAATCCGACAGTGGCTAATATCTCATCTGGTACTATGGGTTTGTTTGTTGAAAATATTCCCCTACGTACTAGTTCTGAAATCCCAATTTATGATGATAAAATTGATTTTGTGTTCAATAATTCCTCCCGAAAAATGTTGCCGTATGTTGCACCGATAATGCAAAATGGTGAAGTCATAGGATGACCTAAGTTGGAATCGATTGATGATGGGTCTCATTGGTGGAAGGCAACAGCAATGGAAAATTTTTTGGGCAAACGCTCGTACTTCCATTACCTAAAAGAGTATGTGACTTCTATTTAGCCTTCATTGGGGGAGGTAACTACCACGATGAATGGATTCTTTTGATTTTCAGTTTAAAACGTTTATGGATATGGAAGATGTAATATAAGGTGGGTCGTGGCTATACCAGGGGCAACTGATCGTGCTCTAGAAATGACAACCAGGAATAGTGATGCGTAAGCTCAAACACACACAAGTCCCAGTGTGGATCAGATTGAGACACCACCCGGTTGAGTATTAGACAACGAAGGGATTAAGCACAGTGGTTAGTGGACTAGGGAAGCCACTGTATCCGGATGCTATTACGAGAGCATGCACGAGGTTGGATTTGGCTCGTGTATGAGTTATGCTCGATATCAAATGCCTAAACACATAATCATTATGACCCCGGACGAGGATGGAGGGGATTGGCAATGCAAAGTGGACGTGGAGTACGAATGGCTCCCCCCCAAATATAATAGTTGTATGAGCTTGGGGCATTCGTCTAAGGAATGCTTGTTGAACAAAGGTGCAAAGTCATTAAAACCCCTGTAACGGTCTATGTTCCTAAAGTCACTACCTCTATCCCCCAGGTTGATAAGGAGGTTATATTATATAGACGCCTCCCGTGAGGTCAGATAACGGGTCCTTCTAGCAACCGGTTGATGCTTCCTTGTAGCTGCCAGTTGCTCGTGAGCCTCCCAGCGAGCAAATCAGTGCGGAGGGAAGAAATAAGGGTAAGGAAGTAGTCATATTCAATTTCTTTGATGCATTAAACTTCATTGATGATGCAGAGGCATCTACGAGGGGTCCTAATATCAGCAGCTCCATTAGTGGTGACCCATGTTGAATGCTGCATTCTGGAACGTTTGTGCATGCAATGAACAGATGTTTATTATAGCTATTTATGGTGCTAATGAAGTTATTGATCGACGTCAGTTATGGGAATCTTTTAAATATGTTGGGTAATCAGTCGATGGATGAGCCGTGGTTAGCGGGGGGTGACTTTAATGCGATACGTGATCTCAGTGAGGTCTGTGGCACCTCTGGAGACATAAGGATGGCCATGTAGGAATTTAATGCATGTATTCAGTCAACTGCTTTGCATTCACTTCCCATGCATGGTGAATGGTATACATGGCATAATTGCAGCACGATATTGCATAGTCTATGGAAGCAACTAGACTGAATGCTTATTAGTGATACACAGTTCACACGATTGCTCTCATCGTGCTACACTAGTCTCTTGCCCCGGACTTAGGACCACTCGCTGCTTGTATTGAATGGGGATAGACAGATGCAGCTTGGAGGTATGTTTAGATTTGATAACTACCTTACTCTCTCACCGAATTTTATTCCTAGTGTGCAGAATGTCTTGTAATATGCTATTGTAGGCATGCCTATGTATGCTATTACACGAAAGCTGAAGGCTTTAAAGCCTATCTTCAGGCAGCAGAGGAGAAATAAGAGTGACATTTCGCGCAAGGTTGAGCTAGCAAAAGGTTTTCTTCAGACAGCCCAAATATTACTGGGTATGGATCGACAAGACTAACTATTACTCTTACTGGAACACTGCTGTCGGATGGTATACGCCAAGGCGGTGAAGCTCGAGCAAATCATGCTACAACAATGGGCAAGGATGTAGTGGATGAAGAGAGGGGACCAATGCTTGAAAGTCTTCTTTCGCAAACTAGTCCAAGAAGAACGCCTCGGAAGAACTTCTTTGTATTAGGTAGGATGCTAAAGCAAATCAACACCATGCTTTTAGCATTAATCCCTAATGGACACTCCCCTAATGGTCACAAATTTTCGCTCTATTTCTTGCTGAAATGTCCTGGATAAGATCATTGCGAAAATTCTTGTTCAAAGATTGAGTTTGACTTTGGATAAATTGAATAGCCCTTGTCAGGCGGCTTTTGCTCCGGGTCGCAGTATAGGCGACAATATTATGTTAGTGCAGGAACTCTTTACAGGATACAATCAAGCACAGCTTCCCCACGATGTGCGCTTAAAGTGGACATTCGGAAAGCCAATGACACGGTAGAATGGGATTTCGTCCTAGCGGAGTATATCACATCACCCTCGTTCTCGGTTGGTCTTAATGGAAAACCACACGGTTTCTTCGCAGGGTCACGAGGGTTACGACAGGGAGATCCGTTGTCACCGTACCTATTTGTCTTAATAATGGAGGTACTTCATTTACTCTTACTTCAATTGATTGATCAGGACATGCTATTCTCCTTTTATTGGAAATGTGGACCATCTAAATTATTTCAGTTTGGATTTGCCGATGATTTACTACTTTCTGTAAAGCTGATATGGCCTCCATTGGGGTGTTTAAATGGGGTCTGGATCGATTTGCTGAGTTATCTGGACTTCAGCTTAATGTGCAAAAGAGCCATCTCATTTTATCACGAGCGGCACATGGGATGAGAGACTTGTTATTAGCAGCGCTTGGGTTTCAGGAGGGGCATTTACTGATGCGATACATGGGGTTTCCTCTAATCTCTTTCAGGCTATGTGGATTGCCAACCTCTATTGGCAAAATTGATAGTTGCATCCAGGGTTGGGAGGGTACAACATTATCATTTTAGGGATGGATTTAGATTATTAAATCCGTTCTCATGGCTTTAAGTATCTATTGGGCTTCCGCGTTCATTCTACCTAAAGGTATTATAAGGGAGATCGAGAAGAGATTGGCTCCTTCTTATGGAAAGGTGCTACTAGTGGGGGCTATGCAAAGGTAGCATGTAGAGGTGTATGTAAGCCAGCTGCGGAGAGAGGACATGGCTTAAGAGACATCGCTATTCTTAACCATGCCTTAATGAGTAAGAAATTGTGCGATGTGATTCATTGTGATAGAACATCCATATGGGTGGAGTGGTTGTACCATGGGCGCTTGCGTGAAAAGTCCATTTGGACAATTCCTGAGCATGGAGGTTCGTGGGGTTGGAGAAAACTCCTTCGCCTACATACCGTTATTCGACCATTGGTAGATTACCAAGTGGGTGATGGAACTACCTTCTATTTGTGGCAGGACCCGTAGCACCCCCTCGGACCACTTTTTCAAAGGCTCCCACGTAGCCCGCAACTCACTGGTCTTGGACTCTCGGAGAAACATAATAGGGTCATTATGGATGGGCAATGGCACTAGGCCTCATCACGAACATGTTTGGAGATTTATAGAATTTGCCCATAATCCATGGAGACGATGATCGTTTTGATATAAGGGCATTCACTGTCCAGTCTTTCATGCAAACGTTCTTCGAAGGTTATGTTTGCTCTAATTCTAGTGTTTGAAACTGAGTCTTGAGTAATTAAAGAGTTGGGCGAATTTCGTTTTCATCTTGATCGTAGTTGAAATTCCACTCAGCTATGGTGGAATGTTTTAGTCTCCTTTCTTGAATTACAAAATAGTGCATGCCCAAATTACACTTTTAGTTCCATAGGATAGGAGTTCAATATTTTTAATCCTCTCTTTTACGGAATTTTTTAAAATACTTATAAAATTTGGAAAGCCCGACAAATTTAGTCATATGCTTTACGAAAATTTTAAAATGATCCAAAATTTAAAAAATTTTGACACATCTATTCCCTTAAATCTCATAAAATAGAGGACTAAATGTATCGAGTTTTCCCCATTTTGAGACTATTTTTGAAAATTCCATAAAGCGGTGGACATTTTGATATTTAATTAAAGCAAAGGACTAAAAGTATTGAATTTCCTATCTTTATATAACTAAAAATACAATTTTACCAACCGTGCATATATAGGAAATAAATGCATATGTATGTGTTCATGAATGGATTGCCTCAATATGCATAAGGTATTTGTAAGAGCTTAAAATAAATTTTTATTAGTATATTGCTGAAAATTCGTTGAAAAAATGCTTTAGAAATTTTGATTTTGAAGTATTTAAAAATTAAGTTGATTTACGTGCAAATGTATAAGTAGCGATCCCTTCCAACTTGTTATTTATAAACTATAAGTGTAAAGTTGTTTATCCAAACAGTCCAATTTGAATTGTTTTCTTTTTCACTTTTAAATTTTGCTTCAAATACTTTCAACCTTGAACAGCTTAACTTACAACCTTTTTACAACTATTATTCCCACAAAAATGGTAGAAGCTATTATAAGTAATGTTTCTTTACTTGAGTATCATATTTCTTTAAATGCTTGTCCAACCAGCCTAATTTAGTGTTAAAAGATCTCGAAAGATTTAGATTGAACACTCTAAAAGAAACATTTTGTGTTTCCTTCAAGTGTTTTTGTTGATTCGTCAAATGTTTACTATGTGAATTAATTTGTTACATCAAGAAGAAACATGAAAATTTCTAGTTTATCATAAAAACATAAATGTTCTTTTATTTTATTTCAGTGTATATGTATATATACATTTATATAAAATTATATGCATATATATATAATATTGTTGTACCTAGAACATTTAATAAGGTATCTGCTATAAGTATATCACTATATTGAATGTTTAAGGTCTATACTACTCCTAATACTGCAAATATGCTCTCAGAGGTGTGCCAAATTCTGCAAAACAAGAGAATGTTAAGGCCAATCAAGATGGGTTCCAATGATGGCTATCAAATGTTCAAGTTAATATGGGGCTCGAGGCCTCATAGAGAATGAGCGTTAAGATTTTGGGTAGCAAAAATTGTACCTGATGTGGGAAAGCCAATACTTATACGTGTCGGTAGGTTCTAGAATTTTACGTACACCCTTGATCTAAAATATGATCTACGGTATGCACTGGCCGCACATACCAAAATTGAAATAGTGACAGATTGTGGTCCCAGCAGACAAAGTAGTGCTTCTGTTAGTGAAGAATGCTTGTTGTTGTCGATAAATACAAAAGTTTCTTGGATACCTCGGTACTTAGGCAAAATATATAATGGTACGATCTCTTCAATAAGCTTCTAATAATACTACTTCAGAAGGTCTCCTGGAAAGCCCTATATAGTAATTTCATTTGAATGGAGGCCTTTGTCAATCTACAAGTTCCCTAATGTTGAAGGGAGTGCATCGGCCCGGGAAGTGCAGCGAAAGCGCTAACAATAAAATAATTACGATTAAAGAAAACATTTAAATCCCAATAATGGGGTGTACCCTTGATCTTTTACCGAACGTTCGGTATAAAATAAAAAACAAAGACCATAGAAAAATATAAGAAAAATGAGAAGCATAAAAGTAAATGGAATTTACCCTCGTTGTCTTTCTTGTTTGGCTACAAGCACTGATTCCTCTCCACTTTCATTTTTGGATCCATCCATGGCAAGATCTCAATGTGGAGATCGTCCAGAGACTAACACACGACCACTAAAAGGATGTGGTGATTTTGTGCTAGTAAAGCCACCACAGAAGCACAAGAATAAGAAACGTTATTAATTAACGTTTGATCCTTGTTTCTGTTTCGATCTCTAAGATCATGACAGAGTTTTTGGAGAGGGAGAGAGTAAAATTTCATTGGTGAGGTGTGCATGCAGCTTCTTAGACGGCTAGGGTTGATTTTAAGTGTTTTATATGTGACCAAGTCACACTACACCAAGGAGTCTTGACCTAGCAAGACTCCAACAATCATCTAACACTTCTAAGCCACCTTGTGGCTGATTTTGATGCACCATAAGGCACCAATTCGTCCACACCACACCCAAGGAGGAGTTAACCTAACCATGGTCTAACCAAGGCCTAGGGCTTGCATTTTAATGGACCAGGCTTGACTAATTAAAATTAAATCAAGACCACATCTTATGGATTTTAAATCAAACATAGTTCAATGTATAAGCTTAACATTAAAATATCCTTTAATCCAAGTAAACGATCCAAGCCTTTTATTATCTCTCATTTAATTTATAAATCCAATTTTTAAATCCGATTGAGTCCAATAAAATTAATTCAATTAATTTTAATGGCTAACTTGAAATTCTAATTAATCCAATGAATTAAATTTCATGTCATTCATCCGATGCATTGCTCTAAATAAATGATCCAATCATTTATTCTCTTCAAAAATTAATCCGACTCTTTTGGAATTAATTTCATTTCATTATAGTGGTAGGCTGATACTTTAGGTTCACCCTCAGCTAGACTTGGGTGTGTTTGACCAATATAATTAATTAAATCAATTTAATAAATTATCTCTGATTATCCCATAAGTAGAAATAGCCTGTGACCATGACTGGCCGTTTAGCAACAGTCATGGCACTAGAGACTAGGTGAAATATGGCGTGAACATTTATGCTCTGGATTCATACGAGTACGGTCCTATTGTCAAATGTCTTGCGGCCTTAGTCTAGAGCATGGAATTGGGCGCCGGTTCCCATCTTTGACTAGGCAATTATGCTTGATACTCGAGAGGTGTTTCATCTACTGATTTGATCTAGGAAATCTATCCCTGATTGATCAATCGCTTTGCCAAAACACTTTTAGAGTCTAAACCATCTTAGAGTGCATAGGAGATACCTCTCCAACTGCATAGGAGACACATCTCCAACTGCATAGGAGATACCTCTGTCACGTTTGACAGGGAACGGATCCTCTTCTAAGGAACTCACCGTCCTCACTACATACTTTGACTGCACTAGACAAGGCTTATGATGATCATGTCTCAGACACGATACCTCTCAAACAAATCTAAGATACAGTTATCGCATACACATGACTGTCGTGATTCTCAAGTCTAGGGACTACTCTCGTACTGTCGAAGTCGGGGATTAGAGTATTACCGACCAAGCCTTCAAAGCATCCTTATAATGATCCCCACGAGTCAGTTCAGTCGATTCCAAACCTAGCCAATCGACCCTCTAAGATCGCATAAACATCCCACATCTGTCACCGCTGAAATACACTCATTGAATGAATGCAACTCTCAATAGAACTCCCGATACCCAATCTCGAGGCCCTCAACTTGAAACATTTCAAATCAAACCCTTGGCAGTTGGTTTCATGGCCGCCATCCAATCTGCAGTCCAACTATTGCATGGCTGTTAAAGTGGTCATTGGGCATCTGTTGTGATGCCAAAGTAGTGCTTGCGTAATTTGGTAAACACAACAAATATGTGTAGCGAAGACGAATACTTACCATATTCATTGGGAATACATTGCTTAAATAAAGATTGCTTCAATGATTCTCAAAACCACCAATCCAATTGCTTTTGGAAACCCATTCCAACAATCTCCCACTTGAAAGGCCAATAACTTATGTTTCCAAATTAAATGATTATGAGCAATCTGCGATATCGGCTAGGTCTTATGGGTCTACTTTTTGTTTCTATGGCTGTGCTACGGTCCAACCGCACGTTACATCTTCCTATCATCACTCAAAGCATATAATAGTGTATAAGATTTTCTCCTTAGGCCTGTGATGAGATCTCAGTCCTTTTACCTTGTGCGTAACCCAGTTGTCATCCTCTAAGGTGACTACTGGTGTGGCTATGCTAGGTAGCATACCCAAGAATCGGGTGTTGTTTTTTCTGTCCTAACCGTTTTTTAATTATAACTTTAAAATTGCTATACATTCAATTTTTCATGATAAGGTTCCTTGTGGTATACCACTTGAAACCTTTTCAATATTACCACATTATCATAAATCTCGAATGTAAGTTTGCTTTGAGATTAAATATTATTCATATGATCTTGGAAGCTACTATCGCTATAGCCCCCCGGAATATATTCTCCATTAATGTGCGTCAAAAGTTCTTCTTCAATCCTCATTCAGGTATCAAAGATAGCCCTTCAACGGCTGTCTGTTGCCTCGTCCGTGCACACTCGATATCTATTTTTATGCTCAAAAAACATAAGAAACATCGGGTCCAGTGCACCGAACAACATTACATGCTGCTTACAGCAAACACATAGGGGATGTCAAACATCTAAGCCCCTCATTAGTCCACCATGACTGAATCTTGGATAGCTTATCCCTAGATAGGAACTCAATTCCTACTATGGAGATTTTTTTGAACAATGTTCGTATTTTAGACTTCCATAGACATCTTTCTATCATTCTTAATGATTGAGACGTTCTAACATCTAAAATAATTGGAACACAATGGAACTCGCACTGACCTTCCACCTTGTTCTTGACCAAGTCATGTACCTCATTATCTTGTCAAAACAAGTACGTAGGACGTTCAAACCTAATTTGAACTCCATAGCGGATTTTATGGCTCTAAGTCTTTATCCAGATCGATATCCTACATCGCTTCTCCATGTTCGGTTTCAAAAATTCGTACGTATCAGGTAACCGGAGTTTTCTAATCATCCTTTGGAGAACTTTAGATATGGTCAATTAATGTTTGATTACTAGTGTTCGCATTATTCCATAACGAACCTATATAAATCAGACTCCGAGTCTAATTTTCCTCCCACTAGTCCTTTAACGTGCGCAGGACCATTACTCGTACTCAAGACTTTTGCAGGACATATGTTTGCCATTCCATATCAAATATGGTGTCTGGATTGCGACTTAAGAAAACACCATGTTTTACAACTGGACGATTTTTCGAAATTCCATATCCAGCGGCCCAACTAGTTTAGTGAAGCACCAATCGAACCATGTCCAATCAAGGTTCAATTTCTCCCTCACTACAGATAGTTCAACATCGTCTCCTCCGAAGGAATTTCACTGAATGAGAATTCCATTCTCATTTTCAGATGTTTCAAGAACTCCCATCGAGGGGTTAGTCTCCATAACCAGTTTGGTTCTCCACCTCAAGTCTAATTTCTTCAAACATTCTAGAAGTTCTTAGACTTGTGAACCCGCTACTTGCATTTGTGTATTTAGTAACTTACAGATGTCCATTTGGAAAAAATCCAATAGATCTTTTTTGACAAGCATTCTTTGTCCCACAAAGTGCTTTCACGACTTTCTTCCATCTCAAAAAGGATCCACAAGTTAGTTAAACTGAAATCATCTATTGCTAGACTCTTTGAATCTACCAACCTACTCATCGTATCTAGAGGGATATGGCCCTAGCTCATGCATGCCATTCTCTATAAGTTATGTTCTTGACCATCCGTTTTAGTCATTTGTTTTGAGCATGCATAATCTAATTATGCCGCAGGATAATAACTCAGCAGATTCAAAAGAATCTTTTACTGATCAAGTTTCATAGTCTAATTTGTCCAACAATTGACTAACGACTTCATCACGTTGGGTTACATAATCTACTAATTTGACATGAATACTATAAGCTAAGTCTATTTAGTCTTATTTTTTTTCTAGTAATAGCCTAGCTATCCTTAGCTTTAAGACTACTTGACTTAGCGTTCTATTCCCTTTCATTTATGCAAACCATTTGCGAAAATGCGTTTCGAGAGCAAGTGTCCACCACTTGGGAATATGAGCAGTAATCATGTTTTCTCAACAAATGCCAAAGCTTGGTGACTGGGAGTTCACGACACTCCCTCTTCTAATGCCTTTCGGCAATTTTACGCAAACATCATAAGTAAATTTTTACTGCCAAACCGTTATTCCATTTTCCTTCTACCCGCGCCCATCAAGGCGACAGGAGCGCTGAAAATGTTTGCAGTGGTTGACTTAGCTTCATCCTTCTTTCTCATTTGGCGTCTGGCTCCCTTGCCTTACACTTTTGAGGTTGAAGCCCCAAAACCCAATACCGACGGTGCAGATTCTTCAATCGCTGCCTCGTATTGGTTCCACCATTTTATCAACTCATGAAATGGTCTTCTTAAGCCCATTTAGATCTTGTGATAAATTGGTCGAAGGAGGGATGAAGGGACCGAAGGATTATGTTAATGTACATCTGCTTTAAAGGTCAACATTGGGGTCTCAAAGCTTCTCCACTAGGGGTTGCATCTTAGCCCGATAATTCTGTACAAACGACCTCCAGTCATCTAGGATATCATACTACTCATGAATGATAGAAGTAGGTATGACACTGTGGACCTTGCGATCGTCCTTATGCCTTAATCCCCAACATCAAACATTTCTTAAGAAAGGATTCCTTCCGAGTCCGATGGAAGTGGCCTTTCCATGACATAAGCCTCGGTTCGGAAATCGAAAAAAATAATGCACGAGTGTATTCCTTTGTTCATAATAATAATGCAGCTTGCCTTCTATACCAAATGTGCCACGACTCGTGAGACCACACTTGGACAGTGGTAGCTTCCTCACAATATTGTTATGGATGGAAGGCCTAGATAGATTGAAATGCCATTTCGATCCAAGTCCATTTATGAGCTAAATATTTGTTTAGTGTTGTGTTCAACCTATCAATCAAATCACACCTCAACTGTTGCCCCCCACGACTCGTGAGACAGGAAAATAGTGACCATGTTCCTTTGATCACAATAATAATGTAGCATGCCTCTAGTCCAAATATGCCATGACTCATAAGAGCACACTTGGGTAATGGCAGCTTCCTCACCACATTATTGTGGATGAAGATGTTAGACAGATCAAACCATTTTGATCCAAGTTCATTTATAGGCCCTAACACTTCAACTTGGTCGAACTAAGCGAGAGTTAATTATGAGTTGTTTCACCGAGACCTCATCACATATATAACATTACATTCATAAATATCAAATACTGAAAGCATTAATTAAATGCATCGCTTGCAATGAAACCTAGCATGCCCCTGTTAGATGATCACAAGCCCAACCTATGTGACCCAATGAGCCAGCAATGAGTCTATGGTCAATCTAGGGTAGCCTTATGCTATTACAAAATGTTTTACCTATCAACATATAGATTGGCCTTGTGATATCTCCATGGACTGTCTTCTCCGTGGGCATCCTCCTCCGTGGACCTTCTTCTCCATGGGCTTGCTTAAAATAAAAGAAAATCTCCCCAAAAAGTCCTATACTACTCTTATTAAAATTTAAAAAAGAAATCCCGATCAAAAATCCATGGGAGTACATTAGGATGGAGATAACAAGCCTTATTATTCCAAGGTTAAAAACGAGAAGGGAGGAGAAAATAAAATCATAAGGGCACATGGGCCCAGCCAACAAGCGGTCTAGGCCTCCGTGATCATCATTCACATTCATTCTAGCACATAATAATAATAATCATGCTAGACAAGAAAATAAACATCCCAAAAAATATCGCGATGTCCAATATCACGACGAACAATTATATACAGAAACCAATAAGTTTAAAATTTGTAACTCAAATGGAGGATTAAGCCTCATGCATCCAATGCATGCAACTAAACCAAATTAATTAATTAAGCCTTGTGCATCCAATGCACGTAAATAAACCAAATTATTTAAATGTACCTCGTGCATCCAATGCACGCAAATCAACCAAATTAATTAATTAAATCTCGTGCATCTAATGTATACAAATAAATCAAATTAACTAAAGCAATTTAGTTTTAAAAAAATCCAATTCTCTCCAAAACTAAATCAACAAAAATTAATGATTTCAGAAAATGTGCGGTAATTGGAAAATTCAATTTTCTAGAAAAAAGTGAAAAATGGCTCAGCCGTCGGCTGTCAGCAGCAATGGCAGCCCAGCGGCCACAAAAATTAAATAAATTAATTTTCTCATACAATTATTCAAGAATAAGCAAAAATAGATCATGCTTCAAACACAATAAAAACATATTATCATGCTTATTCATAAAAAACCATAGCACTCACATCAAACCGGGCTCTGATGCGAGTGGATCGGCCCGTGAACAGGCAAGCAGAAGCGGTAATATAAAATTATGTAAATTAAAATGAAACGTAATAAAACTATAATTTCAAGAGGTGTACCCTTGGAGTTCCCAGGCGAACGATGTAGTTATGCAAATATAACAACAAAATAAACGGGGCTATGATTGAATGAAAAACGAGAGATATATAAATCGTAAATCAAAAATTATCTTTTGATTTGATTTATTTCGAATCTCCTTCATTTGACCCGTTCACGCAAAGCTTCAACATAGAAGCCCTCTAAAGTTGTGTCCACACCACACTGAAATTTTGGATCCCTCAATCCTCTTTGCTAGAAGAAAATTAGGGAAAAAAATATACCTCAAGTGTGTATACAAGAGGGGCGGCCAAAATGTGGAGTTAGGGTGTAGGAAATTATTTTGTGTATTATGTATTTTTTTATTAGTTATTCCAAATAACTAATACACGTATATATCTTGTATGGATGCATTAAAATTTGTCTAGGTTCATTTAACCATCCATAAGATAATAGAATCCTTTATTCAAGATAAAGGATGACTGACATGACACTTTCCAAAAGTGAATTTGTTAGTCAATAATTTCCTCTTTTAATCATTTCCACCAATTTAATTAAGGGGCTTGGGTCGATTTTAATTAATTAGAATACAAGGGCCAATAATTTTATTTGAATCCAATTTAACTAAAGCCCACTTAATTATGTCCATCATATATTTAATTCAATTAATCATATAAGCTCAATAAGCCATTATTAATTAATAAGTCTATGTGGAAATAGACTTGTTAAAATCTATCATTGAAGAATTTGACTTGCATATTAATGGTGTAACCATAGTACAGAAAGTTGTTTTTGAATATCTAACTAAATATTTTTCTCTGTGCAAGCATGTGGATCATAAGGATTCTGATTGTTTTTCGTAAGGTAATGCCCCTAAACCCCCAGCCTGTAATAAGATCAACCCTAGGCATCAACAATTTGCAGGAATTGAGACAAAACAAGCCCGTGATAGAGGTAAAAAGATGACTGTGTCAGTAGGCCGTCCTACTGCCGATCAAAATTCGGAAGGAAGCAAAGCACCACTTCCCGCTGAAGAAGCAGAACGTTTAATAGCTAACGAGCTAGAAAGGGGGACAAAGATCAAAAGGAGAATGACAATCAAGCGGAACAGATTCAGAGCCATGGAAAATAGGGGAACTTAAAGATGGACAACACAGGCCCAAACACTGAAACTTATCAGGGAGCTGCAATACAGGGATGCACCTCCCACACTACTTTGACGCCTCAAGGAGAAAACTGCATAGACAACATGGACAACTTTAACATGGATGATCCCTTAATTGCAGAACTATTGGACAGGGATTGGAATGCTGAAGGCCATGAACTAAGTTCCACAAGCAAACTGAAAGCCAGAGGAAAAGCTAAGAAGACCCCAAAAAGTGGTGACAAGGGTTGTACTTCAACAAAAGCAACAGGAACTAGAATCCTTTTAAGAGGAGAATGTAGCAACAAAAAACAAAGAAATAAGTTTCTTTCTGAGATGGATATCATTGAGATTCAAGCTACCCAGGAAACTAGTGAAAGTGAGGCTCAGGACACCAAAGAAAGTAGTGACAAAGAGGAGGCAGTCACACCAATCTATAACATATTTCAATGACTGGATAACAGTGACTCACTTCTGGAGCTTGACACTGAGCTTTAGCCACAAGTACAAGCAAGAGAACTGGAGATCTATCAAATGGCCAATGACACAACACTGGAAGCTAACCTCCAGGAGCACATTTTGGAAGACTCTACTATGTCTAACAAGTTAAAGAGAAACAACTCCATGGAAGATAACTCTCTTAAAACAGGCAAAGGTGGAGGCAAAAGAAAAAAACAACAAAGGTAACAGTACTAACAGGACCCTCCCTAAAAGGCACACCAGGTCTGTTTCCTCTTCCTCTCTACAATCTTAAATGACCAAAATTATGATTTGGAATGTTCGTGGTATTGGTAAGATAGATAAACAGAAAATTCTATTTGACATGCTTTTAACTCATAGACCTCATATTTTGGTTTTGCTTGAATGTTTTATTCATGTTGAAGACGCTTCTTCCATTCACAGGTTTGGTTTTCATTCCGTCTTCTCTAACATTTCTAACAAAATCTGGTGTCTTGCTCAAGTTGGTTTTGATGTTCAGGTAGTACAGAACACTAATCAACTACTTCATGTTAAAATATGTTCTATACTTCTTTAAGAGGACATTTTTTGTAGTTTTGTATATGCCAAATATTATAGGAATCCCAGGAGAGCCTTGTGGGAAGAGCTTAAAAGATTGTCCCTCAACAAGGTACCTTGGATTGTTGGAGGAGATTTCCACACTATGATTCATACCCATGAAAATCAAGGAGGCACTATCAGTAGCTTGGGCTCTATTGAGGACTTTAATGATATGGTCATGG
The DNA here is from genome assembly GCF_000512975.1 of Sesamum indicum. NCBI lineage: Eukaryota > Viridiplantae > Streptophyta > Magnoliopsida > Lamiales > Pedaliaceae > Sesamum > Sesamum indicum. Next base: position 255,890 of record NW_011628061.1, on the reverse strand, counting down.
ATAGTGGATTATCTGATGCAGGATTTGAAGGGGAGCCTTTCACGTGGACTAACAAAAGGGTATGGAGGCGCTTAGATAGAGTCTTATATTCTCAAGAATGGGCTGAATTATTCAATTCCACAAGAGTTTCACATCTCCCCAGAAGATTGTCAGATCCCCACCCTTTGTTAATTACTGCCACTAGAACAGAGGACAAAGTCCCCTCCTCTTTCGGATTTCAGCATATGTGGATTATGCACCACAACTTCCAAGACATGGTTAAACAATCCTGGGGTGCCCCAATCCAGGGATATGGTATGTATAGGCTGCAACAAAAGCTATATAGGCTAAAGGATTACCTAAAGCAGTGGAACAAGGATAATTTTGGCAATATCTTCTCTCTAGTGGACCAAGCCAAGGCTGCTGCTAATGAAGCAGAGAAACAGTTTGATAGGCTGCCTTCCGAAGCCAATTTGACCAACCTAAACAAACAAATGCTGCTTTGGTCCATGCTCTAAAACTTGAATCTGAGTTTTGGGGGCAGAAAAGCAATTGCAAATGGCTAAAATGGGTGAAAGGAACACCAAATTCTTTCACGCCTCTGTCAAGAAGAAAAGGTTGAAATCCAGAATTTCCAGAGTGATGGATAATCAATAAGAAATCACTGACTCTGCTCAAATTAATGAATCTGTTGTTCACTTCTTTGAAAGTCTCTTAAGTGATACCTCTCTTAAGTCCAATTTCCTCAAATTCATCAAGATGTCCTCCTTAACCTCTGTCAACCACCCTCCCGAGATGATATCAAAGAGGTTGTCTTTTCTATTAATAAAGATAGTGTAGATGGATTCTCTTCAGCATTCTTTCAAGAGTGCTGGACTACTATCGCAGATGATGTCAATGCAGCTGTCATGGATTTTTTTAGGGGCACTCCTATGCCCAGAAGCTTCTCTGCCACATCTATCATTCTTATACCTAAGAATGACTCACCCCAATCCTGGTTAGATTTCAGACCTATCTCCCTCTGCAATGTTACCAATAAGTTCTTGTCCAAGCTTCTTTACACTAAAATCTCCCAAGCTCTTCCTAATCTCATTTCCCCATCTCAGAGTGGCTTTGTGCCTGGTAGGTTCATTGCCGACAATATCCTTCTAGCCCAAGAAATGACACATCATCTTGACATGAGTCATAGAAAAGGGAATCTTATTTTAAAATTGGATATGTCTAAGGCTTATGACAGGGTGAACTGAAAATTTCTCTATGTGATTCTTGAAAGATGGGTTTCCCAACGAGATTTATTGTCCTCATCAAGCACGCGATTGAACATTGTTGGTTTACCATTCTGATTAATGGAGAACCATCTGGTTTCTTCAAATCATCTCAAGGCCTTAGACAAGGTGATCCAATTTCCCCTACTTTATTCTTCCTTCCTGCAGAGGCTATTTCCAGAGGGCTTAATCACCTTTTCTCTCAAAATTCTGATATGCGTAATCAGACGAGCAGTAAAACTAGAGTGTCCCACCTGGCCTATGCGGATGACATCATCATTTTCACCAGATGTGAAGAACACTCTCTGACCAAACTGATGCATTTCCTGGAGCTATATGAGGACCAATCTGGCTAAAAAATCAATCATTCCAAGAGCTTCTTTATCCCTGGTAAGAAGGCCAACAACATTGCCCACAGAATCAAATGCATTACTGGCTTCAACCTCAAGTGTCTTGGAGCTGCACTGCATAAAGGTCATAAGAAGAAAATTCATTTTGAACCCCTTGTTGACAAAATTAGAAACAGGATCAGTGGATGGGAGCATATCCATCTTTCACAAGGGGGCAGGCTTCAACTTATTAAAAGTGTCATGCTCTCTATGCCTGTATATCTTCTTCAAGTTTTGAGTCCAACCATTGGCACTCTGCAAAAAATCGAACAACTATTTGCCAAATTCTTTTGGGGATCCACTACTGACCACAGGAAAATTCATTGGACTAAATGGGCTTTCATATGCTATCCTTGTGAAGAAGGGGGCTTAGGTATCAGAAACATTAGGGATACCTTCACAGCCTTTACCTATAAACACTGGTGGCGGCTAAGACAAAATAATTCTCTATGGGCCAGCTTTACTATCAGTAGATATTGTAAAAAGTCTATTCCTGCCTCTACTAAAGCTAAACCGAAGGACTCTAATATTTTGGAGAAGAATTTGTAGCATTAAATCGATCTCTCTGGAGAACATTGTTTGGAGCTTTGGAGCTGGTAATGTATCTTTCTGGTATGATTGTTGGCTCCCTGCTGGCACCCTTCATTCCCTCATGCAACCCAACAGAGCATCTAATGCCCTGGTCAATAACTTCTGGAGCAACCACACATGGGATATTGGTAAATTGAAGGAGGTTGTTCCTCAGCACATCATAGAGCTTATTTTGCAGATCCCCATTAAACCTCAGCACCAAGATTTTATGCATTGGAAACCATCCCCCCACGGTTCCTTTTCTACCAAATCAGCTCGGGAGATTAGTAGAGATCACAAACCTTCCCTTCCCATCTTAAAAAATCTCTGGTCTCCCCTTTTCAGGCCTACTATTTCTATCTTCATTTGGAAAGTCCTTCATAACTGGATACGAGTCGATATCAGACTCAAACAATAGGGCATCTCTCTGGCCTCTAGATGCTTTTGTTGTTTGAAGGAGGAGGAGACTATCCCTCACCTTTTCCTTCATAACAAGGTCTCCCTCGAAGTCTGGAGGTTTTTTACATCCAAATTTCAACTCAATATTCCAGTCAGGGACAATTTTTTCATTATCCTTCAAGCCTGGAAAAATAATATTTCTAATCAGCTTCACATCTGAGATATTTCCCCCGCTGATCATGTGGAACACTTGGACTTGTAGGAATGCTGCCATATTTGAGCAGGCTCCTTTCAAAGCTAATCGTATTATTTCTCAAACCCTCAATTATCTTCATCTTCTTGGTAAAACCAACCTCATGAGAGCTATACACTGGAAAGGGGACAGATCTGTTGCCTCTCTTTTTAAAATTTCACTTCACCCTTAGAAGACATCATCCAGAATCTCTATTGTTAAGTGGATTAAGCCAGATAGGGGATGGTTCAAATTGAACATGGATGGGGCCTCAAAAGGTAATCCAGGTATTGCAGGAGCATGCGGTATCATCAGAATCATCTAGGTCAGACCGTCTTGGCATTCTAAGAACATCTTAGCCTCATGTCCAACACAGTAGCAGAACTAAATGCTATATATAGAGGTGTTAAATTGTGCATTGATTACAACATTAGGAAAATTTGGGTGGAAACGATTACCAACATCGCCATCAAGCTTATTTCCTCTCCCCCCCTAAGGGCCATGGCACCTTCAAAACTTGCTGCAACAAATTAGAGAGCTTCTATCCCAAACTGAGTTCAAGATATCACACATCTTTAGAGAGGGTAACTAAGTGGCCGATTATTTTACTAACCAAGCCTGTTTCAGCCAACATCTCACCATTTTATCCCTTGATAATATCACTATTATTCCTAAAGGTTTGATTAAACTTGGCGCCTGCTCCTTGCCTGCTATTAGAATCAGAAGTACGAATACATTTAATTTCAGTTAAAATATCTTTTCATGAAATTAGGGGTACTTCATTACTAACTAGTTTTTCACTGATACTTGTTGTCCTATCTGAGCTTTTCTATGTAGTTTTTGTGATTGCCCCCATATGGGTTCCTTGAAGGTTACTCTTCCATATGGTTGGCGTTGGGACCAATATTTCCCTGGTTACTTTTTGGTTTTGTCACTTCTGCTGATCTCCTTTATCCAGTTGTTTGTTATTATATCTTTTGCAGGTCTTATAAACCCCTCTTACAGGTTCGAAGGCTGACAGCCATACAAACATGATCTCCACGTTAATACTTATGTTCATTATTTATCCTTTTGAAATATTACACACACTCTGGCTTGGCCTTTTTGTACAGATTTATTTGCATGTACTGTGCGATCCACGACGTGGTGGGATAACAAAAATCTTTTTGACTCGCCATAATTTTGTTTAGACACCTGTTCAGGTCTTTTGTTGTAAGGGAGTAGTACTCCTTGTTTATTGTTGCTCTATTTATAAGGGAGTAGTACTCCTTGTTTATGGCTTTATTAGAAATTCTAGGGAGGTAGCCCTCCCCGCTGTAACTACTTTGTGCATTTTAATATAAAAGGACTGGGGACTTCGAAAAGCTCCCCCCACCTCTGCGTGGTTTTTGTTAAAAAAACAAAAAAGTACTAATTTCGCAAAGTTGATATGATAAGTTGACACAAAAAAAAAAATTTATATAGCGAAGTGTAAAAATGGGCGTAGTTCGGATAGCAAAATATAATTTACCTTAAGCTTTTTATATTGTAATAATAACTAAAAAAATTCATCAAACTCTTAGAATTTAAAATTATAGAAATAGATAATTTTGTTCTAGGAGGATATAAATTATATGAAGGTTAAAACTGAAATACTAACAAAATTATGAGTGTGTTTTTGTTTCTTGGACATTATTTGAAGAACTTATAAGATATTTTAAAAACAAGATAGGTGAAGTTAACCTTTTCTTAAAGAGCTTATAAGATCCAAAATCTTACTTAGGATCTCATGAGCTCTTCAAAAAAAACTAAATGGTTCTCAAGAGCTTATAGGGTTCTAAGCATCTTATAAAATTATTCGATCATGCGCTTATAAGCTTAGCCAAAAACCTTGTTAGTCTTTTTCTATATATTTTGCATTAGTAAAATTTTTTGTTCGTGTAGGAGAGGTTGAAGAGGGAGCAAAAGGAGAAAGAACTAAAGAAGAAAAAAAAAGCATAAGCTGATATGTACATGATTGTAAAGGTAAATTATATTGACAGTTATTCTTCATAGTAACAGTTTTACTATTTCATTGTCTCCATTTTAAGCAGATTTTTAATTAGAGAATGATGGTGATGTCTTTAGGTTGTGACTGATAAAGATTTTGCAAGGCAGATTGGGAAGGATATATGTTTTGATTTAGTAAATCATGCCAAAGTTGGAAGTTTTTGTGTTCAGAAGCTTAAACCATTTCACACTTTTAAGGTATGTAAGTATTTCCAATTGACTAAAGTAGATTCTCATAATGTTAACAGTTGTGTCCTTTTATACGGACTGAATTTCGTATTACAATTCATGTTTTAGTTTTTATTCCATAGCATACATACACACCTTAATATAAAGATTACATGATTAATTTCATCTAAGGATTTTATACACATGTCATGTATACTTGAATGTAATAGAATTTGTAACTAACAACTGCACTAGGAAATTTAATCTCCCTCTATGTCAGAGAAGAACTAATAACAAAAATCAACCTTATTAGTTCACTAAGCTATCAATTGGAACTTTTCTTATTGTAAAATCTGCTTGATTATGTATGTAATTGTATTTTTTCCTCTCTGCACATGATTAGCCTGTGTCCAATATCATTTACTCTTATGGGAGTACACTTTTGCTCTTCTTGTGAAGCATGTTCTTTTTTAGTAATTTTAACAATTTAACGTTTTAGTTGTTGTTGTTGTTATTCTTCTTCTCACTGTGTTGGGAAAATAGCATGTTTTGTCCAGTAAGTTAGTAATTTTAACCATTTAGCATTCTACTATTCCTTAATTATCCATAATGTAATTAAAGTTGTAGTTCTTTTGACTCTTTTTTCACTTGTACTATGTTGGAAAAATAATATTTTTCGTATCGTAATTTAGGATCTTTCTACTTTTTATCCCATTGATTATGAAATTCTCACCTTTGTCCCTGTAACTTAAGAAAAGTAAGACTTTTGGTCTCATTACACCTTTCTGTTAGATATTTTAACGAAACACTTGGTCATTGGACCTTCCAGCGTTTCTGGCTATGGGAAAAGCGCCAAAATAAAATTCATCGTCCTAATCGGCCATTGACACTCCTAGAGGAGCCCTACACCGTAAACATCTTATGCTTCTTAATTATTTTTTTTATCACTTTTTCCACATCGTTATGCGGTTTTTCCAAGTTGTGTCACATTGGATTTTCTACTCCTGTTGCATCTTCTATTTAGTTTCACATATATATTTTGACGTGTATAAAATCTTTCCCTTAGATAAAATTATAACATAATCTTTATACACGTGATATGTATGTGAAACAAAATAGAAGATGCAACAAGAATTATAATAGAAAATGTAGTTCGAGTCGTGTTGGGTAATATATAGCATTGGCTTCTTGTTTTCTATTTTCAATTGGGTAATTGTAAGGTATGGGTTCGACAAAATTTTAAGATTCAAGCTCAAGTTCGGGGTCGACATAACTTGAAAAGGAAAAACTATGTTCGAACTCAAGGTTATTCATTAAGAAAATTTAAAATTTTGATCGGGAAGATAAAATTAAAATATTAATGTATTTAAGGATGTTTATTAAACATATTACACAAACAAAAGAAAGATTTACCTTATGTTTAATCATAAAAATATTTTTATATATATACATTTTTTTTAATCAAAAGTAGTTAATAAATTATGAAAGTATAATGGCAATTAATATGAAATTGAATGTATAATAATATTTAAATATTTTTACTAATCGATTATTACAAAATATAAAATTTTAATAACTTCTTACTTACGCTAATTATACAAAATAGATTAGTTTAGTTAGCAAAGATATGTAAAGATCTATGTAAATATTTAAACATGACTTGCTAATTTACATATTTCATTAATAAAGTATAAAACATATAAAACTATTCAGTATTTCTTGGAATTTTTCATCACTATAAAGAAGATTACCAAGAAATGTTTGTTGTTCTAAATTAATTATAGAACAAAATTTTTTAATAATATATATATATGTAATTGAAAAGAAAATTTTCTAAAAATAAATCCAAATTGATTATGAAATAATTAAGATACTGCTATAGCAATTTAAATTATTATTTTGTTAATTATGTAAAATAAAATAGAAGAACAAGTAGTATTATATCTCAATGTATACAGCAACATAAAAAATACTAAATCATTTATTAATCATTACTTTAGTAATTATATAAGTTAAATTATAAGATTATTTTATAGAATTCAAAAAATATGATATTCATTGAACACAATTCTAAATATATTTTACATTATAGTATTAAATATTTATTTATTTAGGGATAATTAGACCGCCTTTTCTTTAAGTTTGGTATAATTATACATAGACTCTATGTGATTCGAAAAATTACATCTAGTACTTCTGATTTTATTTTCATCTAACAAATAGTTCTCCCTGTTAGTCAAAATTCACCAAATGTGTTGATATTAGCAAAACAAAATTGAATGAAAATCCATATTTACCTTTATTGACTTATTATTGATTTATTGTAGGTCAAATATTTTTTTTCTATTTAAATTGCACTTATATATCGTCACGCACGCTAATGCATGTGAGGAGGTATATCCTTACCCTTATAAAGGTTGTTTTGCTAGGAAAAAATTGTTTGACATGCAATAAGTAGTAAGTCATTCGCGGATAAATATAGTTCTCCATTCCAATATCTTTTACTAATATATAAGAAAATTCTATGAATTTTGACTAATAGAGGGATTAACTTATTGGATGAAAATAAAAGATATTGTTATTAAATGTAATTTTTCAAATTATAGACAGTTTATATATAATTACATCAAATTTTAATGAAGGATTGTATAATAATCCCATTTATATAAAATGTCTGCAAAACTAAATTGAAGACTCTTAACATTTTGAATGTCAGCCATATGATTGCATATGATTGTAGGTCAGCCATTTAAAGAGGTTATGAAGTAAGAATCCCAATGATGAGTTGCAGTTGTTTTTAGAAGTGGAGCATGCACAAGTAATTCCAAATGTATGCAGTAAATGAGCTTTGAAGGCCTTTCTTTACATAATTGGTCTCATTAAATTTCTGTACTATGATTAAGGATTTGCACGTCGGCCCTCTCCCTGATAAAGAAAGTGATGACATTTTTCTGTTCTTTAATCTTTATGAGCGTGAGAAAGGGGAGTTAAGGTATTTTTCTTGCTCCCTTGTTTCCCATGAGGTTCTATGTGGAGTAAATATCTATAGAAAGGATAGACACGAGTAATTCCCTGAAGAGTAAAGATAAAAGAATGGTAGTGGCCTTTAATCTATTCTCATTTCATACCAGATATGCTGGGAGACTTTTTGTCAAGAGCTATGACAAGCCATCAGATATTCTAGAGAAGTTAAATCAACTTGCAGGCGTTGCTCCTGATGAAGAGATAGAACTCTTCGAGCTGCAACTTAAAATGAAACCCACATGCAACTGTTTTCATTAAATTGAGCTATTATTACATCTGTTAAATGTTATGGAGATAAACATAACTCATGTTACATGCAATTTCTTTACAAGGACTTAAAAATTGCTATGCATATGGAATACAATGCACATATCCATTTTAAATGGTGAAGATATCTTTCAAAAAATGCACATATACAGTTTAAATGTTCAAGATATCTTTCACAAAATGCCCAAATATATTTTAAATTGTGAAGATACCTTGTGTTTTTTTTGTCTTCTCTGGAGATAAAGTTCGAGCCCACAGTCATGTGTGCGTACATTGACACCGGACTTACATTTACATTTAACCAAGTATATAAAAATCACAAGCACAAGTATCTTATCAGGACAAAGATTGTATATTGATAACTTCCTGGTTTCTTTTATTGCAGCTGGAGAAGAGGCACATTGTCTGGTATCAAAAGTCATTGCCTGCTCAAACAAGGAAGCTATTTGGTTGCTCGATATTCCATCTTTCCTTGAATACCAACATTGCCTTTAAGTACATTTTCATAAATATTGTGTTTATATTAATTAGTAATATTTATCTCTATGCATTTGCATCTTAGGTAGAATCACTATATTGTAGTTACAAGATACATGTTTCGCATGTCATATTTCATTCTTATGTTGATCGTGTTGCTGGATTTTGGGAATATTTTTTCCTAAAGTATCAAATATAATCCATATTGGTCTAACTTGGACCATATTGGCATACAGTTCATTTCGATAGCTCATTAATGTTTTTCGAAATTACCTCTTTCACAACTAGCAGTTCTTCATATTTGAGCTTTTATTTAATGTAAACACATCACTCAGAAGATGTCCAATCCTCTTCTTCTATTCCACCTGGTTGCTTGTTTTGTAGGAATATTTTAAATATTTTGGGTGTTTCCTAGTTATTCTCTGACCTTGAACCAAAAAATCATTTGAAGGAAGTTTCATTTAATGAGACTGAAAACCATGTACAAATTTCAACTTTCTTGCAATTTTTTGGTTATTTGAATTCAGAGAAATATGAAACCTCTCGTACTTTCCTCCCTTCGTACCTAGACATGGATGAGCATGTAAGTCAAGCTGACTTCTTGCTCAACCTTCCTCCCTCCAAACCTAAACATGGGAGAGTATGCAGATCATGGTCACTACTTTTTCAGTTTCCTCCCTCCGGAGTTAGACGCGAATGAGCATGTACGTCACACTTACTTCTTTTTTAATTTCCACCCTCTAGACCTAGACGAGGATTACCTTGCAAGACAAGCTCACTTTTTTCCACCTTACTCCACCTGAACTTAGATGCGGATGAGCATGCACGTCACACTCAGTCCATGTCTTCCTCCCTCTAAACCTAGATGCGAATGAGCATTTACGAGAAGCTCAGGTTCCTCCCTCTAGACCTAGTCTCTCTCCCGACGTACATGCGTATGGGCAATTATGTGAAAACTCAGTTTATATGTTCCTCCATCCAGACCTAGGTGCAGATGAGCATGCACGTGCGTACTTCCTTCTAACCTTCAACTTTTAGTTATTTTTAATGAGAGTATAACTCTAGTAGATGTTCTCCTTGTTATTCTTTCAAATAGTTCTTTCTCACTCAAATTCTCTTTTATAGGTTCCCTTTGTAGTGTAATATCAATAGTTATTTATAATTTTAGACTTCATACAGTAGCTTTGCATTTGACTGAAAGCCATATCTCTAGCTGTCTCGAGCTTACGCTTATCCAATATCTCGCGCCTAGAAAATGAGTTGTTATGTTTTTAGTTGAATTTTATACTTAAACATAGCAATAAGAGGGCTAACATAGATGAGACTCGTATTTGCCACATTAGAGATTGCTATTGCAAGCACCCTGTGCTGCAAATCACTTAAGATGAACAACCCATTTATTTCACTACCACATTAGACATTTGCGTTCTTGCTTGCTCTCAAACTTATCTTTTATTTTTCTCTACGTGTTTCTCCTCCTTGAGATAGTCCCTTTTATCACATAGTCAGTGATGTGATGCATATTGACTATTGTATAAGCTACCTAAAGATAGCGCGGTTAAATTACTTTCCTAGCCCATATTATTTGTTTCATAAAAAAGTTTTACCTATTGAAGTATTTGGATATCTGATGCAATTATTCGCTTAGTATTATAGAAAATATAAAACATCTACATTGTCTCTCAAAGAAAGCATAAATCATTTTGGAGCATAATGTTATTTATCCAATGATGTTGTTGGATTTTTTAGCCCATGACCCACCCCCCACCCCCCCACTTGGATGGCAGCCCACTTGCTGCTCGGCCCATTACCTGGCCCAACCCTTCTTCTACTTAACCCTAAATCACTACTTAACCCTATTCTTCCACTATTCAGCCGATGTCTCTTCCTCTCCCTTCTTTCTATCTCTTGTTTTGTTCCTCTCAAGTTTCCAATGCTCTCGAAAATCTCTCATCATCTCACCTCTCTCTATCTTTGTTCTGTGTGTTCTATTTGTATATACATATATTGGTCTTCTATGGTTTTAAACAGATTGAACAACAACAAAAATAAAATCCCTCTTTGTAAAATACTTTGTGAGAATATTTGCAGACTGTGAAAGAAACTTCTAATGGAATTTTGAATGATTCTAAATGAAGCCTAAGTGGTCTCTTTGTGGGTATTTGTGTCTTGGTGGCTTCTTAGTGGAATTTTGAGTGATTCTAAAGAAACATGGCACTAGAGACTAGGTGATTGTTGGAGTGAATATTTAGGCTCTCGAGTTCCATACAGGTACGGTCATTCCATCGACCATCTCCCGACCTTAGTCTAGGACATGGAATTGGGCGTCGGTTTCCATCTTAGACCAGGCAACTATGCTAAATACTTGAGATGCGTTTATTCTATTGATCGACAAAGGAAACCATTTTCTATTCGATCAATTGCTATGGCCATAGAGTTAGAGAGTTTAAAGCATCTCAAAGCGCATAGGAGATATGTCCATCATATACTGATACGGGACGGATTCTATCTTGAAATCCACCGTCCTCAATATATAATCCGACTATACTGGAAAAGACCTATAATGACCATATCGAAGACACAGTCATCTCTCGCCAAATCCAAGATATAGCCATCATATGCGTGCGATTGTCATGATCCTCAAGTCCAAGGACTAATCCTGTATTATCGGAGCCGGGAATTCAAGTTATATCAACCAAGCCTCTAAGGCTTCCATATGATGATTCCCGCGAGTCAGTTCAATCAACTAACAACCTTATCAACTAATCTACTAAAATTGCAAAGACATCCCATGTCTGTCGCCGATGAAATACGGCACTCATCCAATAAATGCAATACATAGTACAAGTCTCTATAGGACTCTTGATGCTCAGTCTCGAGGTTCTCGACTTGGAACGTTTCAAACCAACCCTCAGAAGTTAGTTTCATAGCTACCATCCAATTTGCAGCCCAACTACATGGGTTATTCAATTGGTCTGTGGGCATTTGTTGTGACGTTAAACACCGTTCAACATAAATAGTAAGCACAACAAACATACGGTGCCACAAATGAATGCTTACTACATTCATCAAGATAATATCACATTCATAAACATTGCTAAATGATTTTCAAAACCACCAATTCAATTGGCTTTTTGGTCACCATTTCTAATAAGGGAAAGTAGGGTTGTCTGTTTGGCATCTGGGCCGCAAACACTGGGCTCCCCGAGGTGGGCTTCAACGAGAATTTGGGTCAAGAGGTAAAATGTTGGGCTTTTTAATTCATTATTGGGCCATAATTCATTCGGCGACACCCATTAGTATTTATAATAAAGGTTTTACTACTTTTTTTTTTCTATTTTCAAATTTTAAAAATTTAAATTAATTTTTCTTATCATTTTTAAATTTTGTTTTTTCTTAAGTCAACTTTTAAAATTATTAAAAACATAAAAGAAAATAACAACCCTACGCAACCATTGCCTCTAGGAAGCCGCCGCATCATGGTTGCTTAGATTGGGGGCAATGGCGTTATGACATCACCGTTACCCTCCTTAGAGTTGGGACGTCGCCCCCCTCTGCGTTTGGCGGCGCGTGGAGGTGGGATGGGGGCAAGATGATGGGGTAGGGGGTAGGGTTAGTTTTATTATTTTATACTTTTTCATTATAGATATAATATATATAAAAATTGTTCAAATCTTGACCCTTAATAATTTAGATCTAACAGTTGAGATGTATTGATTAAATCCTACAGCTGTTATGCAACAAAAACATTTCAACAGTTATGTAAATAAAAAAAAATATATCATAGATAAGGGCATAACGGTCTTTTGGCAAAAAAATTAACACCGTTAAGTTCAACTAACGGTGCGGGACAAGTGTGCTATATACGAAAATAGAGGGGTTCTTTTTCGCTTATTTTTAGAATAGATAGAGTTTTAACTGAATTTTAAAACATACAGTAATATGTAATTTGAACATTTTCTTTTCTATCTTCCAGTAATAAAATCATTTGCTTCAACAGTACATCTTCAAACCATATAATGTTCCTCTCATTATCTGGTCTGTATGAAATTTCAATGAAAAAAGAATATGAAAAACAGTTTTTACAAACATAAATTTAATTTAAAAAATAAATCACCAAGGACATACTTCCATCAAGAAATACACATACATCTAGTATGGAATTTATGAACATTAACATTGATACGAATCCATTTAACAAAAAAAGTTGTTCTTTTATTTTTATTTTTTGAGGTTGAACAGGTTAACCACAATTAATCTAAACCAAAATCTTCTTTATTTGAATCTTTTTTCATTTAGATAAGATCTGACCCAATTGAATAAAATGCATTGCAAATATAAGGGTGAATAGCAATTTATCCCCCTGTGATATTGAAAATAAGCACATTACCCCCTTATGAAAAAAATAGCAATTTACCCCCCCTATACTTTTTAAAATGAAGCAATTTACTTCCTTATATAGTGAGGTAAATTGCTTCATTTTAAGAAATATAGGGAGATAAATTGTTATATTTTAAAAAATATAGAGAGGTAAATCGCTATTTATTTTTTCATAAGGAAGTAATTTGTTCATTTGCGATATCACAAAAAAGTTGCTTGCAGTTTTCCCCAACTATAATGTATTTGTCAATTCCTTCATCACTTGTTACATCATTGGACTAGTCTACCAGTATATTTTTTTATATATTTACACCCCCTTACCACCTACGCAAATGGGTGGAAGGGCACTATCCTATGAACTTGGATTAAATGAAATGAAATGAATATATATAGGTTTGGTTTAATAGCCCCAAGTACTCATCACTATTGTGATATTTTAATACCCTAATAGAGTTATTATAGGATAGTAGTCAAGAAAACAAAATTTTTATGGTGGAATTCTTAATAAATCTGTCACAAACCCAAATTTGTGACCACCAAGTGGAAATCACAACCGATCCCATCGCAAAATATTTGTGGTGAATATTAGTGCCCATCCCAAAACATTTTAATGGGTGCGAATGTCCATTGTGAATGCTGTTATTTTGACAAGGAACGAAACGCAAACTTTGCAACAACAAATTTTTGCAATGACCATTTTTATTAGTGATGGAGAAAATCTAAGCTGGATTTAGGGAGGAAATTGTGTTGCCAAAAGGGCGTGGTATGTTCTCAGAATTTTGTGATGGAATTTCACAGCTCAAGATTTGGAATTGGTTTTATTGGGATGGATTGGCATCTAAAGTTTTGCGATGGTTATAGCTTAAGACGCACAATAGGCCGTAACGACCAAAGATTGGCAAAAACCAAATAAGAAAAACTCGGTTCAAGACTAATCTAATACTGTTCAGGATTGGTCTTAGGGTGGTTCTAGCCTTTAAATGGGCTACAATTCGGTCTTTTTTTAAACTAAGTCCAACCCATGGACCAACTCAATCGAGGCCCGAGAGCAAGCCTTATGAGATGGAAATATATTTATCAATAAAATTCACCTTTTAAAGATAGGTTGAACCGCGAAAAAAAATTTTATCTTAAAATTATAAAATAAAGTTGTAATGTTTTGACAGAATTTTTAATGGATAGGCATTAAAAAAAGAAATTAAATATGAAAAATATTCCGTCGTTGATTTGGTAATAAAATAAAAAACATATGATGGAATATTTTCATCTTAGATTCTCAGAATTTGAGACGGAATCAAAGATGGATTTTATAAAAATATCTTTGATATTGTTATTATTTCCGTCTTTGTCTCATCTCAAATATGAATCTTGAAGTTTATTCTTTTTTTATAAAATCTATCTTTGTCTCTGTCTTAAAATTTTTAATCCTATGTGGAAAAAAAAGACGAAATTGAAACCAATTGATTTTTTCCTAAATCTTTTTTCTTTTTTGGCTAAATATTTTTTTAAAAGTTGCTACCCCCAAATTTTTTTTTATTGACTAACCTAAATCCACAAATTGCAACTCTCGACGAGGATGTCTCTTCTCTTTCTTTTATCGCCAGTGCGCTGCCACAACAACTCACCGGTGCACCGTTGATCAACAACTCGCTAATGTGCTGCCGAATTTGAAAGATTCCTTGCTCCTCTCATCGGAGTTGAAAGAAGGGGATTGCATATCAAACAAAGAGGTTGGCTTCTCTTTTGCTTTGTTTTGCCGGTAAAATTTCGTCTTCATTTTTTATTTTTCCCCTCTTTTCTACCTTTCTGATCCAAGTATTTAGGGCCAGTAGTTTAATATTGAAATGGATTTGTAATTTCTACTTTTACAAATCGCAAAATTACTGTTTAATGTTGTTGAAAAGAGCAGAATGTCTTTGTTTAATGTTTGTTGCTAACAAACAAATTAACATTTTTATATCTTACTTAACTTCGTCAGTGAAATGAAGAAGGAAATTCAAAAACTAAATGATCTGCCATTGTTAGCATTTTTGTGTGCTAGGACTGATAGAGTGACTAGCTTTGCTAAATGTTCATGCAGCATCTTGACTTATTCTGAAAAAGTTTTTGTAATAGTTTATGGGTGTGAATATCTTGTAAACTATACTAGATTGACACCAAGGACCAAAGGAAATCATTGTTATATTCTGGTTTTAGGTAGGCAATATCTTACTGTTTTCATATGTGTGGTTATAGTCCATGGCCTTGTATTATTCAGGTTGCTGAGGAGATAATTATTTGAGCTTCTACAATCAATTGTGATGTGGTTCTAATTTTGAATAAGCGATGAGACGGGAAATTTACCCTCAACACAATAACACAATCAGATATAATTCAAATTTAGTGGGAAAATTTTTCGAGATAGGATGTAATGAGTGGCCAAATCAATGAATAGTAACTTTCTTTTAAAAAATAATATATTGAGTATTTATATTGGTGTTAAGAGGTATGCAGTGTACTAAAGTGTATGTATTTATTGTGTGGCTTACATAGTACGAAAAATACTTTTCTACCCTTATAAATAAACATATATTACCAACATCTACATCATATAGCCCCTACTCTTGGATGAAATATTTAATATATGGTGTAGTATTTTGTTCGAGAATAAACAATTTTCTAAGAGAAAAAGACGTGAGTGTAATACATGGGAGTGGGTGGGTGGGAAGTCATTAATTGTTCTCCACCCATCTCCTCACTATATTTGTTTCCTCTCCCATTCAATTTGCCACATTCCCTCCTCTTCAAATGGCAAGTAAAAGTAATTCTTCCACCCTCTCTAGTTAGTTTTTTGTTGTAGTTGCTTTGTATTGTGTTTTCTCTTTTGATTAATTGAAATGCGGAGCGGGCAAGATTTTGGTGGTGCTCGGTTGGAGAATGGGGGGCTGGAGAAGTGCGGCCTTCCGAAACGGGGGTTAGCTCAAGGCTTTGCCTTAAGCTGGGGGATGTGGTCCCCCCCTTCCTCGTGCGGGGTTGGAGACAAAGGGGATGCGAACTTTTTCCTCATGTTGAGTATCTACATCTAATAATGCATGGCGTGACTTTCCTCCACATCTAGAAGGTTATTCACCTGACCACATTGCTGCAATTTTGAGTTTGCCTAAGTTCTTCATTTGAATCGGGTGAGAATTTAGAGGACATATATGATTTTGAGTCGAACAACTCCATTGGGTCTAGGCCTAGCGAACAAGTGGATGAGGTCGTGTCTGGTAGCGAAGGTGCAGATATCTATGAAGAGTGGGGCAAGAGTGAAAATGAGGAAGTTGGGAATGAGGAGGACAAAACTGAGGGCGGGGGGTTGAAAGTGAGAGTGAGGAGGCCGAAACTTATGAGGTGTTGGGTCGATCGAGTATTATTTTAGTGTTGGGTGTTGATGATGGGAGGCATCAGGATATTCCATGGTGTTATGAACCACAGGGTCGTGTGTTGAATGTTGGGCACATGCGATAGTATTCTTACTCGAGAATATCTTGTGGTTATTCGGAGAAATTTTAGGGTGCCTTTTGAGTAGAAGTTTATTCTTCCATCTTTTGCCCAAAGGATTAGGTACCCTCCTGACAGGTGTTTCACTATTTATGCTGCTTCCTTTCACAACGGGTTTTCTGTTCCTCCTCATTCCTTGCTTGTCACGGTAATCCAGAGTTATGGTATTTGTGTTAGCAAGTTTACGCCGAATTCCTTTATGTGGTTTGAGGGGTGGTGACATCGACTTTGAGAGTTGGGGCCGCCTAACTCTAGAAGGCTTTCACGCCTTGTGTACTATCCGCCGAGTGGCTGAATTGTATTCTTCTACTGATGATGCGCGATATTTCTGCTTCTGTCCACACAAGGCATGTAGATTCTTGGGCTGGTTTGTTTCCTCTAAAGGTCCTTGGAAGGAAAAAATTTTGTACTGTAGAGACAATGGTTAGGGGTTGGCCTTGAAGTGGAGTAGTTCGCCCATCAAGATCTCTCATCATTAGGAGTTGGGGAAAGTCGGCGGAGGGTTTTATGGTAGCGGGGTTATTTTGCTACATGCTTGACATTATTTTCGATTTCACATTCACTTGGAATCATTTTGTGATATTATGAATGCCTTTCATATATTGCGCTTAAATGTGTTAGGATTTTGTTTGAATATTGCATTTTCCTTAAATCGTTTGGTCTTCTACGTTCTATGATGTATATGTTGATAATATATATTTATTTACAAGGTTAAAAAACTATTTTTTACCATTTAAGCCACAGAATAAATACATATACTCTACCACGCTACATAACTCTCAACACCATTATAAATACTGAAAATATTATTTTTAAAATAAGGTTACTATTCATTGAATTGACCACTCATTACAGCCGTTCCTAAAATATTCTCTCACTAGACTTCATCTATATCTGATTGTACTATCGAGTGAGGGTAAATTTCCATCTCATCCCTTATTCAAAATTAGGTCCACATCAATTGATATCTTATAGCTTTACTCCATGACGTGGAAGTTCTAAGTAAAACAACTCTGTCATTGCGAATGTTAGTTATTACTAATCTATGCAAATTTCATGAAATGAATTTGCTTCTCCAGCCCTTTTAATGCCTTGAGCTCTTCTAGTCTCCAGTATCTTCGAAATGTTGATCTCTATTAATATAGTTCATCCTAATCTTTTAGGGGGATGGGGGTGCAAATGATCACAAATTAAAAGCGAAATATAGTGTTCCCATTCTCAAAAACAATGTGGAGAAAAGCTAGTATTCATTCATCATCCTGAAAATACAATGAGAAACTAGTATAAATACAACTAAAAAAGGAATATAGCTAACCAATTGTTAACTAACCAAATCTAAGAAATAATCGAAAAATGGTAACAAAATACCAAAAAAGACCAAATAGCAAAACTGTACAGAAAAGAACAAAACTGAGTGGTTGAGGTCGCTGGCGACGTATAGAACCGAGGTTTTTCTCGACTGGAGAGATAGTGATGCGACCTTGATACAGCTTGCGACCTTATGGACTCGCTTTGTTCACAGCCCCCCTCATCATGGAGTCGAGGATAGGGGTCCAGCTTGGGAAGGAAGGTTGCAAAATCAGCAGCAGTTAGGGATTTAGTGAATACATCGACGGTCTAAGTAGAACCAGAGATGTGAGAAGGAGCAACGACGGCAAGTTTGTATTGATCGCGAACGAGGTTGTAATCGATCTCCAGATGCTTAGTGTGTACGTAGAACACAAGGTTGGCAGTGATGTGGAGAGCAGCCTTGTTATCACACAAAAAGGGGATAGGAAGGAAAACAGGAATATGGAGGTCATCAAGCAAGAAGAAGATTGAACGGAGCTTGCTAACTACTAAGGCCGTGCTACGATATTCTGCCTCGCTAGAGGACCTTCTGACCGTGCCCTGTTTCTTAATCTTTTAAGAGATAACTGACAAGGCAAGGTAGATGCAAAAACCAGTGATGGAACGGCGAGAGTCGAGGCAAGACGCCCAAAGGAAGGGAAGAAGAGGCCAGTGGAGGGAGTACCTCGATGATAGCGGAGAACATGGAGAGCAGCAGTCCAATGAGAGGTGCAAGGTGCCTAGACGAACTGACTGAGTTGTTGAACAACGAAGGAGAGATCAGGGCGAGTGAAGCCCAATACAAGAGGCGTCCTATGAGGCGCCTGTAAGTCCCGGGGTTAGGCAACAGTGATCCATCATCAGTGACCAACTTTACTCAAGAGGGCAGAGGAGTGGGGGGTGGGCTTGCATCAAGCATTGAGGTATCTGCCGAGATGTCCTGAAGATATTTATGTTGCATCACATGGATACCATGCGAGGAGCGTGCTAGTTCAAGTTTAAGGATGTATTTAGCATCTCCAAGATCCTTAATGGTGAACAACTGATCTAAATAGGCCTTGATATATCGAATAGAGACTTCTGTGGAGCCAGTGAGGAGAATGCCGTCAACATAGATGAGAAGGGCAGTGAACTCAGAGTCTGTGTGCTTGACGAAAAGGCAGTGTTCGTGGCTGGGAGTAAATCGAAACTTAGTAGTTTGCTGGTGAGCTCGAGGTTCTATTGCCGCAAAGCCTATTTGAGCCCGTATTGAGACCGCTGCAACTTGTAGTCGTACCCTGCGGGTACACTAAGTAAACCCTCGCTGGGAACCATGTACACATCCTCATGTAGGAATCCATGAAGGAATGCATTATTGATGTCCATTTGGAAGAAGGGCCAGGAGCGGGATGCTTCCAAAGACAAGAAGATGCGAACCGTGACAGATTTAGTAACAGGTGAAAATGAGTCAAAATAGTCAACTCCCTCTATCTGATTGTAACCTTTTGCGAGAAGACGCGCCTTGTACCGATCTATCGACCTGTCTGGGTGAAGTTTCAATTCGTATACCTATCGCGACCCGATAGGTTGCGTTCCCGAAGGCAATGGGATAAGAGTCCATGTGTCATTGGCCGCGAGAGCTACGAGCTCCTAATTCATAGCGTCCACCCAGTTCGCATCCCTGCTAGCCTGGACATAAGATTTTGGCTCCTGCAAAACAGATAAGTGGGCAACAAAATGTATATGTGCAGTACTTAAGGATGTAGGAGTGTAAGTGGAATGAGATGAAGAACAGTTACACACATAGTCATTAAGCCAAGAGGGCTTAGAAGTAATTCTCTGCGACCTGCTAAGAAGGTTAGGAGGAGCAGGAGGTGTTATCATAGGAGATTGGGGATTAGTGGAGGTAGATGATGAAGGATGACCTACATTGCAACCCGATCTTGGAGAAGAGGCGGAGTCTGAGTCGAGGAGAGGAAGAGGTAGGGAAACATTAGGCGGGTCGGGTGGAGTTTCTTGGAATGGAAAAGAGTGTTCATGGAAAATCACGTCTCTGGAAGTGTAGGGTGTTTGTTTAGCGATGTCATAAACTTTGTAAGCCTTTTTCGAATGACAGTAACCAAGAAAAACACATTTAGAGGCTCGTTCATCAAAATTGTGCTTGTGTGGTCGAATGTTCGTCGCATAACACAAGCACCCAAAAACTCAAATGGGAATTTCTCCTAGGTAGGTAGTCTGTTTTTGAGGTAGGTCGCGGTAAGGACGGATTCTCCCCAAAAATGATTAGAGAGATGTGACTGGAAGAGCAAGGCTCGAGCTACAATGAGGACGTGTTTGTGCTTACGCTCTACCACCTTCTTTTGTTGAGGTGTGTATGGACAGGAAGTTTAGTGGATTATGCCCAAAGACTGAAAAAGAGACTGACACTGGGAGTTCACGAACTTAGTCCCATTGTCCGAACGAACGACCTAAACTTATTTTTGAAATTGATTTCGCACCATGGTAAAGAAATTACATAAGGTTTGGGGGTGTCTATGACTTATATTTGAGGAGAAATGTCCATGTTGCTTGACTAAAGTCATCCACTTAGGTAAGAAAATAATTGCAACCAGTGAGCGAGCTAATGTGGCAAGGTCCCCACAGGTCGATGTGTATAGTTCGAAGGTGGATAGCGAACTAGTTGTACTATGAGAGAAAGGCAACCTTTGCTGCTTAGCTAGAGGATAGACATCGTAATTTTGACCAATAGAAATGGAATTATGTTTTATTTCTGGATCACGAATATGCTTGATTACATTAGATGAAGGGTGGCCCAATTTACTGTGCCATAAATCACTGTCATTGTAGTGAAGTACAGAACAAGTGGTATGTTCAGAACATAGATGTGAATAACATTGGGATCAAATAAGGTCGCATCTAAGCAGTACAAATTTTTAACTTACTTGCCAACTGCTATGACAGTTTTATTCCGGTCTTGAAAAACGCAATGAGAAGGGTGAAAAATAATCTCAATCATCAAGGAAGAGCAGATTTTATGTACGGATAAGAGATTAAATTTGATAGAGGGGACAAATAACACATCAGTGAGAGGAAGATTTTTCTGAAGGTAAGCACTCCCTGTATTTGTTACGGATTGTGAGGTCCCATCTGGCAGGTGAACAAGGGTCGGATGTGTAAGTGGTGTGATATTAGCAAGTGTTAGTACTGCCACATATATGGTTAGTTTTCCCATATTTATAATCTAAGAGGACAAAACACTACCTTCAGAAATAGTGAAAGCTCTGTTCATACCTGCAAAATCGTGAACATCAGCCTGGTTGCTTTGTGGAGGTATTGTACGGTGTTTCGCATCAGCGGAATCAGTTCCTGAAGCAATTTCTCCTTTATGCCAGTTTGTCCCAGGTCGACCCTATCAGTCGCGACCTGTGCTGCGAACACCCTGCTGCTACCACCATCCTTTTTCCTTTTGTCAGCGAGCTCTTTGTACCAGTCAGGTGTCCCATGGTGCTTAAAGCACATGCTTTGACTGTGCCCGGTTCGCTGACAGTGCGTGCAATATAAGGACCGCTTATCAACATTAGTTTTCTTCCTCTCAGGTTGTTGTCCACCTCACACATGCAGGGCTACATTATCATCCTCAGTCAACTCCAACTGAATTTTCTTCTGCTTCTCCAAGCTCTGTATGATGGAATATGCCTTGTTGATGGAAGAAACTGGCTCCATTACCAGTATTTGATGTTGCACATTCTCAAAGATATCGTTGAGCCCCATTAAGAATTGCATCAGCTGCATGAAAGCAACTGAATCTTCTACTGCTTTCCAAGCTCCACAAGTCCATCCACTGCACGTGCACTGGGGTGTTGGCTTTCGCTCCGCCATCTCATACCACAACCTCTTCATATTCGTAAAATAGGATGATAGAGGAAGATTCTCTTGTGTCATAAAACAGATTTCTCTCTGGATCTGATACAGCTGCGGCCTATTGCACTCTCCATATCGTTGTTCAAGGTTGACCCGGAGATTTTGCGAGGACTTCGTGTACATGTAGGCCTCCACAATGTCCTTGGATATAGAGTTTAAAATCCAGGTTGTCACCATGCTATCAACCCGAATCCACAGTTCAAAGAAGGGATCCATTTGGGCTGGTTTCTTTGAGGTTCCATCAATGAACCCAGTTTCATCTTGGCGCGGAGTGCTCGTTTGATTCCAACACTCCAGTTCAAATAATTGTTTCCAGTGAGTGGTGCACTCACCAATATTATTCCCGGGTGATCGGACCTATGAAGCTGTAGCTTTTTGGGCAAAGGCTCCATTTCGGTATTGAGTACTCAACAATCGCCGGCTGCCGCCATCGCCTTAATGTATAGGTATGGTATGCTAAGACCTTAAAGAGAAGGCTCTGATATAATGCAAATGATCATAAATTAAAAGGAAATATTCATTCTCAAAATACAATATGGAGAAAGCTAGTATTCATTCATCATCCTAAAAATACAAATTTGGGCTGGTTTCTCTGAGGTTCCATCAATGAACCCAGTTTCATCTTGGCGCGGAGTGCTCGTTTGATTCCAGCACTCCAGTTCAAATAATTGTTTCCAGTGAGTGGTGCACTCACCAATATTATTCCCGGGTGATCGGACTTATGAAGCTGTAGCTTTTTGGGCAAAGGCTCCATTTCGGTATTGAGTACTCAACAATCGCCGGCTGCCGCCATCGCCTTAATGTATAGGTATGGTATGCTAAGACCTTAAAGAGAAGGCTCTGATATAATGCAAATGATCATAAATTAAAAGGAAATATTCATTCTCAAAATACAATATGGAGAAAGCTAGTATTCATTCATCATCCTAAAAATACAATGAGAAACTCGTATAAATAAAACTAGAAGGAATCAAGCTAACCAATTGCTAACTAACCAAATCTACAAAATAATCAAAAAATCGTAACAAATTATAGAAAAAGACAAAATAGCAAAAACTGTACAGGAAAGGATAAAACTGAGTTGTTGAGGTCATTGGCGACCTATAGAACCGAGGTCGTTCTCGACTAAAGTGAGATAGCGATGCGACCTCGATACAGCCTGCGATCTCGTGGACTCGCTTTGTTCATAGGGGGAATCAGAATGCTTCAAATGGTACCTGATACTCAATAGTGCTCCATGAGATTCTTGTTGTAAAGCTGCCGATCAATGCAGGCTATTTCTTTCACTTTTGCTTGTCAATCGCTTACCAAAGCCAAAATTTTGCCTGTCTCAAATCCTCCATAGTTGGAGGACTGTGCCTGATGTAGGTCGTGCAAAATCTGGATCAGGTCGCGGAATTGAATCTCAAGGTCGGGTAGCTAGATCCTTCTTTCGAGCTACCTGTTAGTGGATCCTGAGAACAAAGCAAACGTGAGACTAGCCGAGTAGCCCTCGGCGATGGTCCTCCGATGCTTAAGTTAGAAAAGTGGGGTCGAAAAGATGAGATCGAAAATAAGCTGTGGTCGAATTCTTTCAGAAAATAGAGGTAATATAATAGCAAAACATCCTTTGAATAATCATAAAGGAGACTATTTATTGCCGTACGGTACCATCTGGGAGAGCGACACGTGTCTCCATTGAGATGCTGCCACGTCATCCCAATCCAAAGGCCTTCCCTAGAAATGACTAATTCCCTGGTCAAAATTAGTCAAAATAGTCAAAATAGTCAACTAGAAATATATAAATGACTTAAAAAAGCAAGGGTATTTAGGTAATTTGATAATCTCCCTCATCATTACTCCCCCACTTCTCTTAGTGTCATTAATGACACTAAGGGAAGTGAACAGGTGTTTCGTCAGAAGGAGCAATCCGAGCCGTCAATTGCTGCCCACGTCTCATCATCTGGTGAGGTATGGAAGGGCGTGCTGCCTCCCCTTTATATAGCCCATTCTTTGAACTTCCTTGACCGCTCTTACCAGCTAATCGCATTCGAACTTCCTTTGCGAGCTACTTCCTCCTCTTCTCCAGGTATTCTCCATTCCTTTCTTATTCCTGCTTTTAATATCATGTCTTCTAGGTCTAGGAGTTTCTCAGTCCCTGTGTTCGAGTCTGAGTCTGCATCGGGCTCTAGCTCTGGCTCGATGTCGGGGTCGTCAGCGATCTCCCCAAGGGAGGCTGTTGGTATTTCCCGCGATCCCGCTTCTTCCATACCTGCCTCTCGATTTGATCTTCCTGAAGGGACCGCCGATTCTGATTAGGTTCCTTGTTCTTTTGATCGCATGCATCAACCCCTAAAGGGTTATTGTACATTATCCACCCTCCACTTGGATACGGGCTTACAATTTCCTTTACCCCGTGAGGTAAATAATATCCTTGTCAGGTTAGGCGTCTGTCCAATGCAACTGTCTCCCAATTCTGTTAGTCATGTTCTTCTGTTCATCATTGTTATGAAACACCTTGACCTACCCCCAACCTTTGATAATTTCTGGTCTCTGACAACATTACCGCCTCCGAAAGGTCAGGAGAATCCGGGTGGTTCTATTTAACCACACGTAAGGACTGTCGTTATTTGGACGACCTAAGGTCTAATGTAGGTCCTAGGCGTGATAGGTATTTCTTTCTTCAACCTCCACCCGGTAAATCTTGGGACTTCTATGTGGGTTGGCGTGAATCTAAGCCCAAACCAGAAACCTATGGGGAGGGGTTCGAGAGCGACCTCATCAACTACATAACGCTATTTTGGTACCTTCCCAAAGTAGTACTATAGGAGAAAGTGTTGAAGCTCGCGAGCATCTCCCCTGCTCCTATTCCAGTCAAAGGCTCATTAGGTGATCTCAAAAGACTCATTCTTGTTTATTACTCTTTAAAGTGATCTTCTGACTGACTCCGTTGCAGAATCTGAAATCATGCTCGCCAGGATCGCGAACAAAGCTAGGGCTAAGAAAGGAACATTGCCCCCTTCAATTGAACGCGAGTTAAAGCGTGCTGCAACTGCCTCAAAGGGAAAGACCAAAGAGCTCGCAAAAACTCCTACTCCATCACCAGCAACCGCCATAGCTACTGACCAACCGACCTCTCCAATCGAAGTAGGGGATCATACCCCCGATACGCAAGTGGAAGTGGTCGAGGTCTCTGAGGATCGAGGCCTGAAGAGAAAAAGAGGCAAGGAGAAGGAGAAGGCATCTATAGCCAAACCCACTGAGAGCAGGAGCAAAAGTGGGAGCGATCCCTCTTCCCGAGCAGGTAGGCAAGGTAGATTAGAGGCCAAGCTTGCTGCTGCCACAGCCGCCAAATCTCATCAGTGCCCTTTCTCTTTCCTCTGTCATGCAAATTCCTTGTTCCTTCACAAGCATGTATTCCTGCCTTGCTTTCTTTAAACATTAGGAATTGTCCGCTTTTTTTAGTTACTTCATTTATGTCTTTTGTTATGATATTCTTTTTCTAGACTAAGGAGTACATTCATGAAAATTACTCGTGTCCTTACTACCTCTTAGATGATAAATACAAATGAATAGATAGACAAATCTCTTGATGAGAATGGGCACCTCAAGTTCAAGTTGAATTCTTCAGTCACCAGCAAGGAAACGCAAGAATTCCAACCCTCGTCCATTTAGTCTCATCTTTGTGTAATTCGCTTTGTATTAAAATCGTTTTTCACACTTTTATTAGTACTTTCACAACTTATCTGTTGAAGGTTGTTACTAGTTAGTTAGGAGCAGTTAGTCGTCTTCTTCATTTCTTTCCCGCTTTTACAAAACATTATTTAAGGAGCTTTCATGCTCAAATTTTGAATGAGAACTTCTATACAATTCCATATACTTTTTGCTACATCTCTTTCTTCTGTGGTCAGTTTAACATGGTATTAAAGCCATCCTTATGATAATCTTTGCATATCTAAGAGTAATTCATGAGTCTATTTTATCTATCTTCATGTGAATTAATCTGATATGGCAAGCTGTATGAATGCAGCTCCGGATACTTCTGTTACTAATGGTGCTGGTTTTGGAAATTAGACTAGAAATTTAAGGATTCAGGTAGTGGATCATTCAGGAATTGACGTCTATCGGATTTTATAAACAATGGGGAGACTAATTGATAATTATAGAAAATTTAGATTTTATTATAAATAAATTATAGGGTGAAAACGAAATATATTAAAACTTGAATGGAATATATAGAAGCTTCTTATAATATTTGAGAGCAAATTATATTAATTAAAAAAATTAAGTAGGACATAATGTAAATTTTAGACAAAGGCTAAATAAAATGCAAATATATATATATAGAATGAAAGGGGGGAATTGGCAATTGTATGCCAACCACCCCGCCTCAACGCCCCATCCCCCTTCCTTGTTATAAATAGGTAAGAACAATCCACACACACAAAATCACAATCACATACACACATTTACATATAATTGAGGGTGCGACTGAAGAGATACGGCAGCTTTAGATTTTTAGTTTATATTAATTTATATAATTATATTATTTAATTAATTAATTTTTTAAAAAAGTTATAATTGGTGAATTAAATTATTAAATTTGTTAAATTTAATCATTACTATAGTTATTTTACTCAAGTCTATCGGGCCTGCTAACCAAATGCATAATTATATGTCTTGTGTTTTAACTAAATTCTATAGCAGCGAGAAATTGATAGAAAATTTATAAAAATATTCAAAAATTATATTTAAAAAATATTAAAAAATTATATTTGAGAAATATTATTGTTATTAAAAAAAAATGGGAGTCTCGTGATAATTCAATTTAGGGATGTTATTAAAAATGATATATATAAAGATATAAGTAAATGAATTTTTATGAGTTAGTTGATAAATTAAATATATACTTGAAAAACTTAGAAATGTAGTATTTAAAAGAAAGTGAAATGGAGAGTTGAATTTCGATATAAATAGAATATCAAAAGATTGGTCGAAATATACGAATATTATATAATATCTTAATTAGAAATAATTATATTTCCGACTATAGGACTTGATGATAAAGTGGAGGTTGAACAACTTTTTGTTAACTGAATCATTTTCAGATTTGAGGTGAGTATGGCTAATTGAGTTTATATATATACATATAAAATTTTATATCAAAATCAAATATTGATTGTTGGGTTTATATATATACTTATATGGATATAATATATTGATTGTTTATATACTTGATCGTGGATGTGAAGAGATCGGATGGTACGGCCCGTGAACGCACTAGTGGAAGCGGTAAAAAAAAACATAATAATAAAAAATAAACGCAAGAACTAAACGAATCTAAGGGGTGTACCCTTGGAGTTCCCGGGCGTTCGATATAATAAAATAAAAATAAACATGGGGCTGATGTAAAATCTATAAAATCGAAAAACATAAAGGGAAAAACGATATCTTTGTTCTTCACGGTCGTTTGAAATGTTCTTCACTTGAGGCCAACATAGCAGCTCTCTAATTTTTTTACATCACACCGGAGTTGGGATCTCTACATCCTATTTGTTAGAAGAGAATAAGAGGAAAAAATGCACCAAGTGCATTGAGAGAGAGAGAGAGGGGGGTGGCCGAGCACCATGGAAGAGGAGGGGAATTTTTTTTTTTGTTGTGTGATTATGATTATAATTATTACTTAAATAATTATATTTCATATATTTTTTTTTAGATGATTAAGAATCTTTTCAAATACATTCTACTATCTACAAGGTATATTTCTCTTTATTCCAAGAGATCCCCAAAATGGTTAGAATTGCATTTTTCAAAATTGCAATTTTTCTAGTCATTTATTTCCTTCAATGGAATTTTTCATGTGCTCAAAATAATGGGCTTGGCCAATTTTTATATATAAAAAGACAAGCCCAATGAATTTTTATTTAAATCTAATTTAATGAAAATTCATTTAATTGAGCCCAACTTGTATTTAATCTAATTAAATACATAAGCCCAAATTATTCCTAATATTCAATAAGATCCAACTTATTAAATTATTTGGACAAACCCAAATATAAATTAATGCCATTAATTTATTTTTCGGCCTTTTGCATCTAATGATCTCTCTTTGTAAGTAATCTAATTACTTATGGAATTAATTCTAAATTAAATCCTTATTCCTTTTAAATGATTTGTGTGTGACTCTAAGGTTCACCTTTCAGCTGGACTTCAGCTAGTATCTTACACTATTATTAATTAATACAATTTAATTAATAATTTTTTATTAACCTTTAATCAAGTAAGGCCTTCACCATAGATGGCCGTCTAGCAACGATTCATGGCACTAGAGACTAGGTGAATTACCGTGTGAACATTTAGGGTCTCAATCGATACGGGTACAGTCCTTCCGACTTTAGTCTATGGCATAGAATTAGGAATCGGTTCCCATCCTGGACTTGGCGGCTATGCTTAATACATGAAATCGCGGTACGATAAGTTTTTCAATATAGGAACCTTTTTTCCTATTTGATCAATGATTTTGGCCATAGAATCATAAAGCATGAACGCATCTCCAAGTGTATAGGAGATACCTTTGCTACATACTAACAGGGGATGGAACCTGTTCTTGGAACTCACCGTCCTCGCTACATACTCCGACTGCAGTAGACAAGGCTTATGATGATCAGGTCAGTGACCCAATCACCTCCCACACAGATCCAAGATACAGTCATCATATGCACGTGGCTACAGTGATTCCTCAAGTCTGAGGACTATGCCCATACTATCGAAGTCGGGGACTCAAGTCATACCGACCTAACCTCCAAGGATTCCATATCATGATACCCGCGAGTCAGTGTACTTAGTTGACCATCTTGTCGACTAACTCATTGAAATTGCATAGACATCCAACATCTATCGCCGATGAAATGGGACACTCATCCAATGAATGTAATACTCAGTGCAAGTCTCAGTAGGACTCTTGATGCCCAGTTTTGAGGTCCTCGACTTGGAATAGTTCAGACCAACTCTTAGAAGTTGGTTTCATAGCCGTCATCCAATGCGCAGTCCAACTACATGGGTTATTAAGTGGTCTGTGGGTATCTGTTGTGACGTCAAAGCAGTGCTTAACGTAATTTGGTAAGCACAACAGATACATGTGCTCAAGATGAATACTTACCATATTTATCGAAATAATACTTTTTATGTAAAGTAATTGAATGGTACTCAAAATTGTCAATCTAATTGGCTTTTCGTCACCTATTCCAACAATCTCCCACTTAGTTTATGAGCAATCTGCAATACCAGCCAGGTCTTATGGGTCTACTATAGTTTATACCGATGTCGTACGGTCCAACTACACGTTACATCTTCTTATAATTGCTCCAAGCAGTTCATGGTGTCTAAAATTTTTCCTCGGACATGTGATGAGATCTCGGATCTTTTATCTTACGCCATAGCCTAGTTGTCATCCTCCGAGGTGACGGGCGTTGTTTTTCAATCCTAATGTTTTTTTTAATATAATTTTTAAAGTTTCCATACATTTAATATTTCATGATGAAATTCCTTGCGATATTCCACTTGGAATCTTTCCAATATTACCATATTATCATAAAGCTTGAATGTAGACTCGTTTTGAGATTAGGCATTATTCATTTGATGCTGGAAGCTATTATCGCTATAGCCTTCCAGAATCAACTCTCTATTTATGTGCGTCAACAACACTTCTTAAATTCTTATTCAGGTATATAAAGATAGCCTTTCAACAGCTGTCTGTTGCCTCGTCGGTGCATACTCTATTAGAATAGGTGACCTGGAAGTCAATTAGATTGGCATACTTGTAAACCATTCTGACAATAACTCGATTACATATAATATTGTTTAGTGAATAAAATGAGTATTCGGTATTGGCATTTTCTTTGTTATGCTCATTGTATATATTTGCACTTCTTTTGGACATCACAATAAAGCCCAAAGACCACTTTGACAATCGTGCAACAATTGGACTGCCAATTGGATGGTGGTTATTAAATCAACTATCAAGGGTTGGGTCTTAAATATTCCAACTTGAGGACCTCGCGAATGTGCATCAAGTGTCCTATGGAGACTTGCATTAAGAGTCCACAAACGTGGGACGTCCATGTGATATTAGTGGGTCGATTTGCTAGGAGTCGAATTCACTAAACTGACTCGCGGGGATTGTGAAATGAAAGTTTTAGAGGCTTGGTCGATATGATAGTAAGGGAGTAGTCCTCAGACTTGAGGAATCACGGCAGTCACGTGCATATGATGACTATATGTTGGATTTGTGTGAGATGTGATCGTGTCACAAACATAGTCATCATAAGCCTTGTCGAGACAGTCAAAGCATGTACCGAGTACGGTGAGTTTCAAGAAGAGGATCCGTCCCCTGTCAATACGTGACATAGGTATTTCCTATGCACATAGAGATGTGTTTGCACTCTATGAACCTGTGGACACATTCATTGGTCGAATAGGAAAAAAGGACCCTATGTCGAGCAATTTGGCGTAACATGATCTCAAGTATTAAGTATAGATACCAAGTTCAGGATCGGAGCTTTCATGTCCAAGACTAAGGCCAGGAGACGATAGACGGAAGGACCGTAGCTATATGGACTCGAGAGCCTAAAAGTTCACGTGGATATTCACCTAGTCTCTAGCGACATGCACCGTTGCTGGACGGCCAGCGATGGTTATGAGCTTTCTTGATCAAGGATTGATCGAGAATTATTAATTAAATTAGTTTTAATTAATAATAGCGTTTGTCATTAGCCTATGTCTAGGTGAGAGGTGAACCTAAAGAGTCAGGCACAAATCACCGAGAAGGGACGAGGAACTAATTGCATAATTGGATTACTTACAAATGAGAGAGATCCATTGGATGGAGGAGCCCAAGGATAAATTAATAGAATTAATTTATATTGGGCTTGTCTATAATAGGTTGGACTTATTAATTATAAAGACGTATTGGGCTCATGTATTTAATTGAATTAAATATATGATGGGTTTAATTAGGTTGATTTTAATTAAATTGAATTTAATTAAAATTAGTTGGGCCTTGTATATTTTTATCCTAATAAAATCAGTCAATACCCCCTGAAATAAGCACACTGGATAATTCTAGGGAAGGCAATAATTGACTAGCAATTCTCACTTTTGGAAAGTGCTATTTTGGTCATTCTTTATTTGGAATAAAGAATATATTGCCTTATGGATAATGGAATGAACCTAGACACATTCTAGTATATTCATACAAGGTATATATATATTCTAATTAGTTATTTGGAATAATTAATTATTACACAACACACAAAAAAAATCCTCCTACTTTAGAACAACTCCAATCGGTCGCCCCCTCTCTCTCAAAACACACTTGGTGTGTTTTCTCCCGTATTATCTAGGAAAAATATTTTTTTAGTCCATTAAGTATGCCCAATTTTAGTTTTAATCCTATAAGTATGCCCATTTTTTATTAACTCCAGTAACTTATAAAATTGATTAGATTTAGTCTTGCAGTGGATTGGATTTATAATTTGCGCCAGAAAAGTAACATGGCTAGACACCTAGATGCATTTTTGTTAATTTATAATCCTGTGTGGCTAAAATTATGAGGTGGAAGACAAGTTGGCCATCTTTTAGAGGGAAGAAAGGTGACTTTTCCATCCAAAACACTTTTCCTTAACCAACAAAATATATTTTCTTTTCTCCAAACTTGCACAAACCCATTTCTCTCCTTATCTCTCGGCTCCAATGTCTTCTTCCATGGAAGGACCACTTTTTTGCTACTGCAGAAAGAAAGCAATGGTTCAGACTTGTTGGATTAATCAAAATCCAGGAAGGACGTTCCATTCCTATCAAGATTACAAGGTAATATGCTCATTTTTTTCCCCAATCACTTTCCTTTTTAATTTTTTTTGGATTTTTTAAATGAATTTAGTAATTCCGTTAACGAACGAGACCTCAGCCTGCTAACTAGCTATGTGGAGGTAGCCCTCCGCGCTCAGCTTCTTAGAGGGACTACGGCTTTTTAGGCCACGGAAGTTTGAGGCAATAACAGGTCTGTGATGCCCTTAGATGTTCTGGGCCGCACGCGTGCTACACTGATGTATTCAACGAGTCTATAGCCTTGGCCGACAGGCCCGGGTAACCTTTGAAATTTCATCGTGATGGAGATAGATCATTGCAATTGTTGGTCTTCAACGAGGAATTCCTAGTAAGCGCGAGTCATCAGCTCGCGTTGACTACGTCCCTACCCTTTGTACACACTGCCCGTCGCTCCTACCGATTGAATGGTCTAATGAAATGTTTGGATCGAGGCGATGTGGGCGGTTCGCTGCCCACGACGTCGCGAGAAGTCCACTGAATCTTATCATTTAGAGGAAGGGGAAGTCGTAACAAAGTTTCCGTAGGGGAAGTCGGAAAGATCATTGTCAAACCTGCAAAAGCAGACCGCGAACACGTTGAAAACAAAATTGGGGCGCGGGCGCGGGGCGAGCGCCCCCGTCCGGTCCCCTATCCCGCCGGCGCG
>NW_011628061.1:222441-223038 GCF_000512975.1 Sesamum indicum | reverse complement strand
GGGGCTGCCTGCACCGTCTGCTGCCGTCGGCCTGTGAGCACTGGGGCGTCTGCTGCCATCCGGCACTGCTCTCGTGGCCGTCGCCTTCCATCACGCCGTTTTTCGGAAACCTTTGCAGCATTCATCCCAATGATGATATTAGAATGCAAAGACTTCTTGCCCACGGCTTATTTGTCGGGTCTCGAAACATCCCGAAGTTTGTTTATCCGATTTTGATGATTGTGGGAAGACAATTGACGGGACGTTACCAAAAACATTGATGTTGCTCCATTTGATAACTCGCACCGAAGTGCTCATGAAGACGCAATGCTCATGTATACATAATGTTTTTGTTGGAGAACAAGGGATTTGAACGTGAACCCTCCTTTTTTTACCGATTTTTCCCTTTTTTTTATTATTTTTTTAATAATTAAAATAATTAAATAAATATTTTCATAACTCAAAAATAAAATATTTCAACAAAAATGAATTAATCATGTGATTTTGAGGTGACGTGCAAATTTTCATGCATAAATACGTTAAAATGCTTAAAAAATGCAAAAAAGTGCGTTGCCCAACCCTTTCAATGTCTACTCCTGTCACAAGCCTTTTTTTTTT
>NW_011628061.1:210209-218144 GCF_000512975.1 Sesamum indicum | reverse complement strand
TGAATTAATCTAAAAATCATAATAATAATAATAATAATAATAATAATAATTACAAAAATAATAATAATGATGATGATGGTTGAACAATTCTAATTATTATTTTTATTAGATATATAATGAGATTAAAAAGTTTAATCAATAATTATGATATCTTAAAATTTGGGCACCTGATTCATACGAAATTTAAATATATACAAGATTGTATCTATTAGATCATATCATACGGTATGATTTAAAATCACATGGCCTGATTCAACGATATAATGTCTTGAATGATTACTCTTATGTTTCGATATCAGATGGTTTGGGTGTGTTTTTAGCATCTTGTTTAATTTTTTTTCTTGGGTTTAGGTGTGTTTTCAGGGGACAATGATTTGTTTATGAAGCCTCGGCCGTCCTCATGGCTTGGGCGTGGCTTGTGTTTGCCTTGTTTTGGCAGCGAGAGTCCGGCGAGTTTTCCGGCAGGGCGCTTGAGCGGGGGTCTACGGTGTTGCGAGCGGCCGATGCCCAATCGCATCGTGTGCACCAAACGCCATCCCGTCCGCTACGGCAAACTGTCGGGGGCGAGCTTCGATTGCAATTTGCTAAAACATAGCAAACACGAGCTCCGTCCAAGCAAGGTTGGTCAGTCCGCTTATGCTTGTCGGCCTCCCCTCGCATATGCGAACCGATGTGGGTGCCACCGGGATCCGACGGTCGGGGGTGCTTATCCCCGCTTGTGGCTTGCAACGCTGAAATTAGTAGATTGTGGTGGGCAAACGTCGGCAATCTCGGCATGCAAGGCTCCTGCTCGGGAGCTGGGGTATGCTTTTGGGTGCGCTTGCTAGTAGCCCATCGCCTGCGAAAGTGGAGGCGTCGCACAGGCAAGTCGGTCCGGTCCCTAGGTTTGTGCTCCTCGGTTCCCAACTCGTGCTTCGTCCCGAATCTTCGTGCCTACCGGGGCATGCTTGGGCGTGCTTGCTGCTCGGCAGTCCGGGCATGGAAGGCTCCCGCTCGGGAGCTGGGGTACGCTTTTGGGTGCCCTTGCTAGTAGCTCGTCGCCTGTGAAAGTGGAGGCATCTGGGGTCGCCGATGACGGCCCGCACAAGCAAGCCGTTTCAGTCCCTAGGTTTGTGCTCCTCGATTTTATACTCGTGCTTCGTCCCTAATCTTCGTGCCTCCCAGGGCTTGGTTGGGCGTGCTTGCAGTAGTTCGCCTGCCACGACACTCGATTGCGTTGGCTTGTGTGCTCGGGCATTGCGTACGTAATGGGCGCGTGAGTGGTGATTGGCATGTGTGGGCAATGTTGGATCCCTGCTCGGGCAACGACAACATCTCCCACAAGATGCTTTAGTCATCGGCCCAAGCGCGCTCCTGCCTTGGCCGCAATCGGTTTCCTGTGCTGCATACCTATCGCGAAGGCATTCTATTGTCCCGAACGTCCCGTTTTCGCCCTGTGCCGCACCCCTCGGGGTCGCGGTGCGGGATGGACCTCCAGGCGCACGCTGTGTCCCATGTACCGCGCACGGCAGCACGTGCCCGGGTCGTTGGCCAAATGCGTCGTCGCCCGATCTCTCAGATGCGGAACACACGGTGGGTACGAGGACCTCGGCCTCTGTTTACCCCGAAAACAAGCATTCAGTGCTTCGTGTGAACGACGCCCGCCACCGTTTTGGGCTCGTCCCATACGGGCGGCAAAGTCGGTGAGGAATGCTACCTGGTTGATCCTGCCAGTAGTCATATGCTTGTCTCAAAGATTAAGCCATGCATGTGTAAGTATGAACTAATTCAAACTATGAAACTCCGAATGGCTCATTCAATCAGTTATAGTTTGTTTGATGGTACCTGCTACATGGATAACCATAGTAATTCTAGAGCTAATACGTGCAACAAACCCCGACTTCTGGAAGGGATGCATTTATTAGATAAAAGGTCGACACGGGCTCTGCCCGTTGCTGCGATGATTCATGATAACTCGACGGATCGCACGGCCCTCGTGCTACCGATGCCTCATTCAAATTTCTGCCCTATCGACTTTCGATGGTAGGATAGTGGCCTACTATGGTGGTGACGGGTGACAGAGAATTAGGGTTCGATTCCGTAGAGGGAGCCTGAGAAATGAATTCCACATCCAAGGAAGGCAGCAGACGTGCAAATTACGCAATCCTGACACGTGGAGGTAGTGACAATAAATAACAATACCGGGCTCTACGAGTCTGGAAAATGGAATGAGTACAATCTAAATCCCTTAACGAGGATCTATTGGAGGGAAAGTCTGGTGCCAGCAGGCCGAAAGTGTTGTTTGTTACAGCGGTATATGCTAAATGCGATGTGGTGGAGCGACTGAATCTTTGGGATGGCCTTCGATTGATTTCGGTCGGATCTTCGCCTTAGATTGTGGGAGGGGATTTTAATACTGTCCTTTGTCCAGAAGAACGGTCGGGGGGCACTGCCCCGAATGGTATCGCAATGTCGAATTTTCATGAGACTATTGCAGACTGTGCCCTTACAGACGTCGGTTATACTGGGAGCCCTTACACCTGGTACAGTCGTCGGTTGCGACAACGTATAGATCGGGTCCTGGTGACTGATAGCTGGATGGACGTATTCCCAAAAACACAAGTTACTCATCTTGAGCTCTCCAAATCGGATCATCATGGATTATTGGTTATTACAGAGACTATTATGATGCAGAAGGCATCATCTTTTCAGTTTCA
Organism: Sesamum indicum; assembly: GCF_000512975.1. Lineage (NCBI taxonomy): Eukaryota > Viridiplantae > Streptophyta > Magnoliopsida > Lamiales > Pedaliaceae > Sesamum > Sesamum indicum. Next base: position 215,448 of record NW_011628061.1, on the reverse strand, counting down.
GCACATGTGGATCACACACCCAGGATTTCTTGAGGTTGTTCGTCGGAATTGGCAATACCCGACGATCGGGAGTGGTATGACTGGCCTTCAGCAAAAACTGACTCGTTTGAAGCACTTTCTGAAGGAATGGAACACAATAGTATTTGGGAATGTGTTTGATAGGGTTGCAGAGGCAGAGCGAGATCTCAAGGAGGCTGATGAAGCATATGATCTTGATCCTTGTGATCCCACGCTTGTGGAGCGGAATCGGTGCTTGGCTGTGTTGGTACGGGTGTTGACTCAAGAGGTGGCCTTCTGGAAACAAAAGGCCGGAATCAAATAGGCTAAAAATGGGGAATGAAACACGAGATATTTCCACTCTTTAGTGAAGAAGAGGAGGTTTCATGGTACAATCTTTGAGATATAACATGAGGGGGAGGTTTTAACTGATCCAATAGCAATTAAGAGATCGGCGGCTTCTTTTTTTGAGGAGCTCTTATCTGCAGAGTCGGTGTTTCCAGATGAGATGGATCGGGATTGCTCGGAGGATAGCCTGACAGATGAGGATAGATGTTTCTTGTGTGCCATGCCAACGATGGCAGAGGTTCGGGAGGCTGTTTTTCGTATTGAGCCGGAGAGTGTTGCAGGACCAGATGGATTTTGGGCGATTTTCTATCATACCTGCTGGGATCTCGTCCCAGAGGATGTTTTTAGTGCAATATTTGAGTTTTTCCGTGGCATAGCGATGCCGAAGAGTTTCATAGCTACTACCATCTCCCTTATACCTAAGACCGCCAACCCAGCTTCTTGGAGTGAGTATTGGCCGATAAGTTTGTGTAATGTTACGAATAAGATCTGCACGAAGTTGATGTCCATCAGACTTGGGCATGTCCTACCGAAGGTAATATCTCCGTCATAGAGTGGGTTTGTCCCAGGACGATTGTTGAGTGATAATGTTCTTTTGGCGCAAGAATTAATTCACTCATTGGAGTCTCACCGGCCGGAGGCGAATGTTATCTTTAAGCTTGATATGGCCAAAGCTTATGATCGAGTTAACTGGGAGTTCCTCTTTCAAGTCTTGCGGCTAAAGGGTTTCCTGCAGCGCTGGGTTGACTTAGTGGCTAATGTTGTCTCTAATTGTTGGTTCTCGGTCCTAGTGAATGGAGAGCATGCTGGATTCTTTCATTCGACACGAGGTTTGCGGCAGGTGGATCCGCTATCCCCGGCGTTATTTGTGCTTGCTGCTGATTACTTATCTCAGGGGCTGGATCGACTTTTTGTGGCGCACCCAATGATGTATTACCAATCACCGGGTCGGGTTCGGGTATTCCACCTAGCATATGCGGATGATATGATGATCTTTACTAACATCTGCAGGCAGCACATGGCATTGCTCCATGATTTTCTCCATGCATATAGGCGAGTGTCGGGACAATGGATAAATAGTAAAAAGAGTTCTTTTATTTTGAGCCGGCAGGTGTTGTCGTCACAGTTGCAAGAGGTACAACACGTTATGGGTTACTAGTTGAAATATCTCCTAGTCACATACTTGGGAGTCCCTCTGTACAGGGGCAATCGGAAGGTATGTCTATTTGATTCGCTCATCTCCAGGTTACGTGACATGCTACAGGCGTGGGCGATGACGAATCTATCCCACGGAGGGAGGCTGGCCTTGATTAGAAGTGTGTTACAGGCTATGCCTTTACATCTACTTCAAGTAATTCACCCACCTAAATTTGTATTGATAACCATTGAGCGCATATTCAATGGTTTCTTTCGGGGCTCGTATATTGGCCGTCGGCACATCCATTAGTCTTCATGGGATAAGATGTGTAGCCCAGTAGCAGAAGGTGGTTTGGGTTTTTGACGAAGTTTGATGGAGTATGTTCGGGCTTTTTCCATGAAGCTTTGGTGGCGATTTAGGCAGAAATCATCCTTATGGTCGGAGTTTTTGCATGACCGATATTGTAGGACCCGTCGTCCTACTCATGTGCCGTATAATCGCAATCATTCCTCTGTTAGGCATTGTCTGTGTCGCATCAGGGATGTGGCGGAACCTCTAATATTCGGGACTTTGGGCAAGGGTGCAGTGTCTTTTTTTGGAATGATAATTGGTTTGGTGAGAAGCCTTTATCCCAGCTAGTTCACGGGGCCCCTGACACTATGGAGCCGGTATACTATTATTGGCATGAGGGAGAATGGAATGTCCCTAGGATCTTCAGGATAGTCCCGCCACAGATTGCACATGTTATCTACCAAATTTCTATTGCAGTGGGACAGCGGGACAAAATTGTGTGGATCGCGGCGAGTAACGGGATGTTTTCCACGACATCTGCATGGGAGGCCATTCGAGTGGTATTTCCTCGGCGGCAACTTTTTACAGATATATGGCACCGTTCTTTGCGGCCAACGGTGTCTGTCTTCTTATGGCAACTTTTCCAAGATTGGATCCCGGTGGATGAACGCATGAAGCGAAAGGGATTTAGTTTTCCATCAAAATGCCAATTTTGTGATGCAGAGAGAGCATCTCTCATCTGTTTGTTGAAGGGGCAGTAGTTCGAGATGTGTGGCTGCACTTTGCTAATGTCTTTGGGCTTCAACTTTGTGAAACGGGGAACCTGCGTCTTATGGTGCACTTCTGGCGATACTCTATCCCGTTTCACTCAGATTTGCACATTCGCACTTTGGTACCATTTTTGATTCTATGGTCTACTTGGACGCAACGAAATGCTGCAAAGTATCAGGGGGTACATTTTACGACAACGGGAATCATATTGGAGGTGCAGCGCTAGCTTCGCACACTATATGCTGCACGGATCATGACGAGCATACAGTGGAAAGGGGACTTGCACTGGGCGTTGGCTATGGGTTTCTGCTTCAGGCCGATGGTGCCTCGGGCACCCAGAGTGGTGCGTTGGAGTACCCCCACTCTGGCGTGGTTTAAGTTGAATTCGGACGGGTCCTCGCTCGGGAACCCCGGGCCAGCAGCAGCGGCAGGGGTTATTCGGGATGAGATTGGACAGGTGCATCTAGCATACCAGTTTGCTTTGGGTACGGCCACTAGTGTGGTTTCGGAGCTTACTGCAGTTTGGCGTGGGTTAGAGCTAGCAAGAGCACACAGTTTACCGTAGTTCTCCAGCTCTTACAGTCACGAGTATCTGGGATGTGGGAGGTGCAGCATTTGATCATGCACATTTTGCAGCTCCAATAGGAATTAGGATCGGATGTCCGACATATTTTTCGAGAGGCTAATGGAGCGGCTGATTATCTTGCCAAGGAAGCCGCGTCTCGGCAATTGACTAGGGTTATGTATCAGGAGGACATTACGGGAGTACTACGAGGCATTATCAGACTGGATAAATTGGGCACTCCCTATCTTCGCCGGTGAGCTTCAGTGATGCTTTGAGATGATTTTTGGTCGGGCATTCGGGAAGAGATTGCCAGGGGCATTACGTAGCAAGATAGAATAGGTAGATTTTGATCATCATTGATTTTGCACATAGATTAGAATTTTTTTGACTGTAAAGGGGGTAAGTACTCCTCATTTACTGTTTTCGAATTGTATACTCTATAATTTTTTCTGAGGGAATAAACAGGTAAGGGTCCACCAAACCCCCCGCCTAGGCACAGGCGGCTTTTGCAAAAAAAAAAGTCTGGTGCCAGCAGCCACGGTAATTCCAGCTCCAATAGCGTATATTTAAGTTGTTGTAGTTAAAAAGCTCATAGTTGGACCTTGGATTGGGCCAATCGGTCCGCCTCTGGTCTGCACCAGTCGTCTCGTCCCTTCTACCGGCGATGCACTCCTAGTCTTAACTGGCCGGGTCGTGTCTTTGGTGCTATTACTTTGAAGAAATTAGAGTGCTCAAAGCAAGCCTACGCTCTGTATACATTAGCATGGGATATCATTATAGGATTTCGGTCCTATTACGTTGCCCTTCGGGATCGGAGTAATGATTAATAGGGACAGTCGGGGGCATTCGTATTTCATAGTCAGAGGTGAAATTCTTGGATTTATGAAAGACAAACAACTACAAAAGCATTTGCCAAAGATGTTTTCATTAATCAAGAACGAAAGTTGGGGGCTCGAAGACGATCAGATACCGTCTAGTCTCAACCATAAACGATGCCGACCAGGGATCGGCGGATGTTGCTTTTAGGACTCTGCCAGCACCTTATGAGAAATCAAAGTCTTTGGGTTTCGGGGGGAGTATGGTCGCAAGGTTGAAACTTAAAAGAATTGACGGAATGACACCACCAGGAGTGGAGCCTACGGCTTAATTTGACTCAACACGGGGAAACTTATCAGGTCCAGACATAGAAAGGATTGACAGACTGAGAGCTCTTTTTTTATTCTATGGGTGGTGGTGCATGGCCGTTCTTAGTTGGTGGAGCGATTTGTCTGGTTAATTCCGTTAAACGAGACCTCAGCCTGCTAACTAGCTATGCAGAGGTATCCCTCCACGGACAGCTTCTTAGAGGGACTACGGCCTTTTAGGCCGCGGACGTTTGAGGCAATAACAGGTCTGTGATGCCCTTAGATGTTCTGGGCCGCACGAGCGCTACACTGATGTATTCAACGAGTCTATAGCCTTGGGCGACAGCCCGGGTAATCTTTGAAATTTCATCGTGATGCGGATAGATCATTGCAATTGTTGGTCTTCAACGAGTAATTCCTAGTAACCGCGAGTCATCAGCTCGCGTTGACTACGTCCCTGCCCTTTGTACACACCACCCTCGCTCCTACCGATTGAATGGTTCGGTGAAGTGTTAGGATCGAGGCGACGTGGGCGGTTCGCTACCCGCGACATTGCGAGAAGTCCATTGAACCTTATCATTTAGAGGAAGGAGAAGTCGTGACAAGATTTCCATAGGTGAACCTGAGGAAGGATCATTGTTGAAACCTGCAAAAGCAGACTACGAACATGTTAAAAACCAAATTGGGGCCCGGGCACGGGGCGAGCGTCTCCGTCCGGTCCCCTATCCCGCCGGCACGCTCACGCGGGCTCCGTGCGGGCTCACGAACCCCCGGCGCAGTACGCGCCAAGGAAAACTGAACCCTCGTGCGGGCTAATGAAGCGTCCGCCGCACGGTGGCCCCGTCCGCGGGGTGCACTAGCGGAGGGGACGACTCGCGATTGTCAAAATGACTCTCGGCAATGGATATCTTAGCTCTCGCATCGATGAAGAACGCAGCAAAATGTGATACTTTGTGTGAATTGCAGAATCCCGTGAACCATCGAGTCTTTGCACGCAAGTTGCGC